>NC_069118.1:59851199-59958475 GCF_025612915.1 Magallana angulata
AAGAAATTGCTATGCTCTCAAGCAACAGTTTTTACCATAGGGCTAACACAATGACTACTGCCCGCATACCCATTTAAGAGCTGTATACTATAATGTCTATGAATGACACACAACAACGAACTTACGATAGCAATAGGTCACCTGAGTAACAAAGAAAGGAACAGGTTAGCTGCCTTATGAACAGTTTATAATATTCATGAATACTATACCGTATACAACTCCTCTTTTCTTTCTCTTGTCTACTGTATCTGTGAAAACCATACTCTATAGATCTAAAAAGAGACCACACAATTCTACACAACAGTACACTTATTAACAAAAACCAAAAGACAAGCAGAATAACACACATGTAAAAAACAAATACCGGACAAATGATGATAACAGACACAGTTAGGGATTGAGCTGTTCAGCTACTTAAAACAATAATGAGTGAAAATCATGAAAACTTGTCGGTCAGACCGAAACCGGTTGGGATGCCGAAACTGGATAGCTCAGTTGGTAGAGAAGACTAGAAATTCAGAGGGACCCGTGATTGAATCCCTGTTTGGTCCGTCATTATTTAACCCATCTCTCTACATTATCAACCATTAATAGTTATTGGACACTGAAACACGAGATTGTAATAATCAATTTTGTTTAAAGTTGGTGACAAGAAAGAAATTAAGTAGGGGATATCTTGGGAGAGAAATTGACTCTGAACAATCATCATCATGACTTGTGTCTGTCTGGCAGTGTCTCAATCAACCATTTCAGGTACATGCATTTATTCAAAGAATGTTACACTAGTATTGGATCAATTTCTTTAGGATACTTTGCATATTACTTATATTCTGACTAGGTATGGATAAATTTACTTTGTTAATTGCTATATTTATTATGAATGTAATGATTTAGGAAAAGGTGAAAAGGGGAATAACTCTGTTCATATTAAAACTGGCAACAAAAGAGATTGAGTTGTTCCCCTTGTCACTCTGTTTGACCAGTTAGACTGTTTGATGTAATGTAGTAGTATCAACGACACTTAGCTGAATCAACCTTCACATTTGTATGTAAACACAAAATCTAGTTATCAAATCATCAATTTTTTCTATCATTGAAAAAATACATAGAGATTTCCTCAATAAAATGTTATTAAAATGATCAACATTTCCGCCTTAAAATTAATTAGGTAGTTTTAAAGAAGGTTGACTTTAATTTACTTCCGAGTTTTGTACGTAATGTAAACATATATTAATCAATTCACCGGATTCATACCAGTATTGAAAAAATTATGAGAGATTAGCTGTACAAATTGCTGATGTTTCGTAATAAAATAAATGTACATACTATACCAAGACTATGTGTTGATTTTCCATAACTGGACCAGTTGTTACTTCCTTGAATGAGGATAAAACCTAAAAAGCGAGCACATCATATTCAAATAAATATTAATGCATCACCTGATATGTGTTTAAATTAGTGTTCATTACATGTAAACTTTTACCTTGTAGTTTTCAATAAGAAGTTAACTGTTAATGGATTAAACATGCACAGCAATTACCCTAACAAGAGGCCACCAGTTAAAATTTCAAGCATCTGCAATGAATAGTTGCTAAGATAAATGTGACAATTGTTTTGTTACAGACAGACGGAGAGACAGACACACATGGGTAAAACAGTATACCCCCTATTCCTTCGGAGCAGGGGTATAATAATGATTGATTGTCTGTATAAATTATTAATGTTTCATAATTGAATAAATGTACATACTATACCACGACTATTTGTTGGTTTTCCATAACTGGACAAGTTGTTACTACCTTGAATGAGGATGAAACCTAAAAAGTAAGCAAAATATCAATTGATGTGTATTTGATAAACATTAATGCATCACTTGATTAGTGTTCAAATTAATGTCATCATATGTAAACATTCAGAAATATATTTTCTACAGAAATCAAATGCTATCATTATCTCATATTCGCTTTAATTTACTTCGAGTTTTGTATTTAATGTAATCAGATATAAATCAATTCACCAGATTTATACCATTGTTGAAATATAAAGTGAGATTAACTGTACAAATTACTGATGTTTCATATTAAAACAAAAGTACATACTATACCATGACTATTTGATGGTTTTCCATAACTGGACAAGTTGTTTCTACCTTGAATGAGGACGAAACCTAAAAATTTAGCAGAATAATATCACATGATATGTATTTAATAAACATTAATGCATCACTTGATTTATAGTGTTCAAATTAATGTTCATCACATGTAAACATTTAGTAAGAAATATATTAGCCTCTTTTCTTCGGAAATCAAATGCTATCATTATTTTATATTACCGGTAATTGGAAAATGTAATCAACAATTTGACAAAATCCGGAAAAATTACGATATATTTACTAATATATTCCAGATTATCAGATTAAAACACATATAAAACATGAATTGCAACTTTGACCAAAAAAAGTATTCATACATTTGACGAATATTCTTTGACTATGTTCTTTTTTCTATTCCTAAGATACAGCTACAAAAAAATGGAATTACAATTGAGGTTTCGGTTCCAATATTTATAATGCTTGTTTGTTAAAAATTTATTTTCACCTAGGAAAGTATTTAAAATGAAAATCAAAGTACATGTGCTTATGGTTCATGTAAATAAATGCTCCTGTAAATAATTTAAATGGATAAATTTTACAACATTTGATTTATAATGTAATTAGTCACTGGTGTCCAATTAACAAAAGTAGAAATGATATGATGACATTAGAACCTTAACCAAACATAATGTATTGCAAAAACTATTCTTCTATCTCTCTCTCTTTCTCTCTCTCTCTAACATTATCAATTTACATTTAACAAAACAGCATCATTAAGAGACATCCATAAATTCATGTTGTTTTCCCTAAATTTATTTACCTACGTTACCTTATATATGTTCTTTATCACTGGTTGTGGCTTCAAGTTCTAGATGGCTGTCTTGTGTTCAATTCAACAATATCTGTGCCTGAATAGAAAGACCAGTTTTAAGGCACGGTGATTTGTTGAACATGTACTTTTTGCATTCACACTTAGTTAATAATGATCACAGGATGTTAACTAATAACATCAATATACATATACACGTATGTACCCTTGTATGTTCAATTACTCTGACACACCATTGCTATTTATCAATTATCCCTTTAAGGTGCGGTCAGACGATACGATTTTCCATCAGATTTTCCATCAGATTTTTCTCATCCGATTCGCTTTGGACTAAAATCGTACTGTGTCACCATCTAAGTCGAAAGTTGAAAGCAAAGTCTGAAGTCGATTGAAAATCTGAAGTGCGTTCGATTTTCAATCGACTCTCTGGTGAAATCATGACGTCACAATGACGTTTTCCCGTACAACAAAACCACTGAATAGGTTTTATTAATCACCATTGCTATTTCTCCATTTCTACAGAAATCAAAGTTTTATCCGAAATCCTCATACCTGACTAACTATGTCTCAAGTTTCTGCTTCCAGCACTTTTTACATAATATCTCAATAATCATAAGTAAAACACCTTTGCGCCCAAACTACATCCATTCATTAGAATGAAAAAAAGTCCAGATTATCTGCTTTGAAACGCCCCCTCTACCCCTTCAGGTTTCAAAACAAAGTCATTGCAAAAGTACCCCAGATAATAGCATAAAAATTGTGTAATGTGTCCCGAGTACTTCCGAATGGAGATACATTTTGAATATCAAAACAATGTTTGTATTCGTTCCTGTGTAATTGTGCGGGTAAAAACAGATAACTATAATGTATTGATGAGGAAATATTGTATTTGTATTTGTTCCCTTTTATCGATTTAAATTGTACTTCATTAACAGGTATATGTTTATTCTAATAAAAAATCATGAAAAAATGATGGAAGCAATGCATTGGGACTATAAAAAGGTTGTCAAAGACCATCCTCCTCATAGAAACATTACAAAAATAAAGTTTATCTACAAATTAAAAAAACACCTGTGTTTTCTGTCACTCTCTTTATAAAACATCAGGACATCTCTAGTCAGTCTGTCTGTCTGTCTGTCTGTCTGTCTCTCTCTCTTACCTGTATTGTTGGATACATGTGTGATGGTCAGGGTTATGGACCATTCGTATGATATCGACTCAGTGGTAAATTGTCTGACTATGCACGGGTCCCGGGTTTGATTCCTGTACAATATCACAATAAGAACAGATTGATATAAACTTGCAAGTTTAATGTCGTGTGCTGCAGTAAGTTTTGATACTGTACTGCTCAAAATACAGAGGAAATTAGAAACTTCCTGTGACATTGTTTTGCACTGATATTATTGATTATAACTTACAAGTTGTGCGAAGGAATACGGTAATAAACTACAGAGCAGATCACATCGAACAATATAAACATAATTTACATAAACTTACATAGTTCTTTTCTTAAACAGGTACAATTTACACTATCTAAGTAATTGTCCATTCCCTATCCTGTTTCTAAAATGTCGTCTGTTCAATAGCCTACACGTCATTTGATATTTGCTTTTTTCGGCATCAAACAATTTCGACCCCAAGTCGTTTCGGTCCCATATAACAAATCTAATAACTATTGATAAATGTTCAAATTATCCGTTTTTAAAGTTATGATAAAATTTAATTGTTGTAATTACCTAATTGTATTTTAATTTCAGTCATTAATAAATTCGAAGATATGCCATTTCTTTTAGGGTTCAACCGGCAGTCAGGAAAATCAGGACGAGGCTGAACAAACGACACTAGAAATAGGGAAAATTTAACCTGGCTTGTGGTGAATATAGAAAAGTTCGGTACATACGAGTATATGGAGTAGGTGGAGGTGGATCTACTGTTGAATACATGTATAAAGCAGATTTGATTTCTCAGATGCGGATTACACCAATCATATATTTGTATTCATTATACCCCTGGAAAAAAAACCCTGATTTTTTCGGCGATGCAGAGTTTTTTGGTGATAAAAAAATTCGAGTTATCGGACTTTGAAGTTAACGTAACAACTTGGATTACACCAGAGATGTCCCGAGTTCAAAAACGAGAGAAATCGAATGCAGCCAGAGAGAAAGCACACACGGAAACTATCATAGTTTTACGATTCGGTCATCCCATAAAAATGATGTTGGGAATTGCCGCCTTGGGGTTTTTCCGTCCAAGGAGAGAGGGATAGGAGTTTTTTCCCATTCTTTCAAATTAGAATTTTGCTTCATTAACAATTGTAAAAAAATAAAAATCTGAATAAACTGAGGATATTTTGTTTCTTTTCTTTGATCAGTCCCAAAAAAAAACAAACAAAACAAAACATTTTGCTGAACATTAATATGTAAAAAAAAAAAAATGTACCACGATTTTTTTTTAAAGTTCTTACGTGTTTGCTAATTTAATTTCATTAGGGGTATTTTAATGCACCTTTGCACAACTCTGCGAAACGCGCCGTCGCACTACATAACAATGCACGGTCGCGCAAAAACAACTTGCACAACATGCCGTCGAGCTAAAAAACTTTGCACAATACGCCGTCGCGCTAACACACAACACGCCATCGCACTAACACACAACACGCCGTCGCGCTAACACACAACACGCCATCGCGCTAACACATAACACGCCGTCGCATTTACACGACTTTGCACAACACGACGTCGCATTTACACGACTTTGCACAATACGCCGTCGCGCTAACACACAACACGCCGTCGCGCTTAACACACAACCCGCCGTCGCGTTAACACACAACACGCCGTCGCGCTAAACACACAACACGCCGTCGCGCTAACACATAGCACGTCGTCGCTCTACATGTAACGGAATTTTGCACAACACACCGTCGCTCTTCATGTCACGCAATTTTGCGAAACACGACGTCAAACTAACACACAACACGCCGTCGCGCTAATAACACAACTCGTCGTCGTGCTAAACACACAACACGCCGTCGCGCTAACTCACAACACAACGTCGCTCTACATGTAACGCAATTTTGCACAACACGCCGTCAAACTAACACATGTACACAACACGCCGTCGGGCTAATCACATAATACGCCGTCGCTCTAAAGCAAATTTGCACACGACGCCCTCGTGCTTACGCAACTGTGCAGGTTTTACAGTCTTTAGTAGGAAATCATGTCAAGATATATTTAAACAATAGCGGGTTATGAAAATGTAACGCAATTTTGCCAAACATTCCGTCGCACTAAGACACAACTCGTCGACGCGCTAAGACACAACTCGTCGTCGCGCTAAACACACAACACGCCGTCGCGCTAATCACACAAGACGCCGTCGCGTCTCATGTAACGCAATTTTGCACAACACGCCGTCGCGCTAACACACATTACGCCGTCGAATTAATACACAACACGCCTTCGAACTAACACACAACACGCCTTCGGCTAACACACAACACGCCGTCGCTCTACATGTAACGCAATTTTGCACAATACGCCATCGCGCTAATCACATAGGCGTCGGAACTGGGGGGAGGGGGGGGGGGCTTGAGGGGCTTAGTTCCCCCACTTTACTTTGCAAAGTTAGAACTTACCATTAGGCATATAGCATCTTAGAGGGTTTAGCCCCCCCCCCCTCCCCCCACTTTTTTCTCGCCGAAAATGTAATTGTTCTTTATTTACCTTGAAAGATTTATAAGTCAGAGTAATAGGTTTATTACCCCCCCCCCCCCTCCACGGATAAGACATTCATTATTTAGGGAAAAAAAATGTTTGGGTAGGTTAATTTATTTTGGGAAGTATAGGTATACTTAGGATACTTTAGGATATTCATGATTTTGGGAATAAAGTTTTTTCCTCAATATTTCTGAGGATAAGTCAAGCCCCCTCCCCCCCCCCCCCCCCCCACTTTCAATTTGCTTCCGACGCCAGTGAATTACAAAACACGCCTTCGCGCTATAGCAATTTTGCACACGACGCCGTCGTGCTTACGCAACTGAGCAGGTTTTACAGTCTTTAGTAGGAAATCATGTCAAAATATATCTAAACAATAGCGGGTTATGAAATATTTTTCTGTAATGATCGCTACCCGGATGAATCATTAAAGAAAGCATTTTATTTTTAATATTAACATCTTTTTAAAAGGGGTCACGAATTTGGCCAAATTCTATTTTTCTGATTTTTAGCTCACCTGAGCTATTCTGATCACATTTTGTCTGCCCGCCCGTCCGTCCGTCCGTCTGTAAACTTTTTACATTTTGAACTCCTTCTCTAAAACCGCTTATCCAATTTCAACCAAATTTGGCACAAAACATCCTTATGGGAAGGCGAATATGAATTGCAGAAATAAAAGACCGATCTGTTTTTAAAGCGGAGAAAACCTTGAAACTCTAGAAAAGGAGGAGTGATGGGGGGGGGCTAAAATAAAGGGAACTGGAAGTTAACCCTGAACACTAACCGAAAATTTAGTTATTTATATTGCATATCTTATTTTCGGTAAAAATGGTATTCCATGAAGGTAAATATGTCAAAGATTAAGTATATGCAAAAATAAGTGAAATTTCGGATATTCATTTTTGGTTAATCTACTGAGGGGCCACATGGCACAATATCCGTTGAACGCCCATATAAAGCCAGTGTTGCTCAGGTGAGCGATGTGGCCCATTGGGCCTCTTATATTATTTACAATGCTTTAAAATGCATTCTTAATGATCAAATGAAATTTGAGAGTCATTCATGGAGCTATAAGAAAGCTACAGAGCTCACAATTCTTTGTCATGAAAATAAGGCTCGTGCCCTGTATTTGTTTACATAGGTTCAATACACCAGTTAAAAATATTTTTAAGCTGGTTCGTCTATATTTTTTTATTCATTTTAACAATAGCTAAACAGTTCCAAACTTTTAACACATTCATTTTTTGTTTAAAACTGGAATTTTCACTTCAACATTCAAATTGTAAACAAACGTTCTGTTTACATAGCAAAGAATTTTAAGCTTTGTAATTAGCTTATAACACAACAAATGACACCCAAATTTTGATTGACTATCAGATATGCCTTGCTAAGACATTGTAAACATTAAAATCGGAAAAAATAATGTTTGACCAAAATTGTGGCCATGCCATTTAATAAAGTGAGCGTAAAAAGTAAGTAAAATTCACTAAATTACTAGCTATTTAGCTAGCTAAAAGAAACGGCCAAATCGTCTCCAATGAGACTTTGAGTTTGACATCATCATGTTTATTTCATACAGTTCGTGATTTTGTTTAGGTAGTTGTAAGTCTCGACCAATCAATAAACAGGGCGTGTCAATTTCAGTCCTGACACTTTCTTGTCAGTTTCAGCCGCTGTAGATTTCAACCAATCGATAAACGGGGCGGCGTGCAAATTTCAGTCTGGCTGTTTCTGTAGAGCTATGAATTAACTATAAGCGTCCATAAGAAATAGAGGGAATAAAACTTGGTAGATGTAAATATAAGAACGTGCATGATTGTAATTATTATATTAATCAACTAAATGCAGAATTGACCGAATGCAATAATCATCTTTGATAGAAGACAATCATAGGGAAAACTTCATTAATAACAAATTGTCTGCAATTAATGAAATTAATGAAATTTTCAAACAGTTTTTAAACATCCACAAATTATTCAGAATTTTATGTATTATATCTTATCAACTTTTTAGTCTCTCTGTTTCATTTAGTTCATAGAAAATATTTACGTTATGACTTACTGGCTCAATATACAGTAACATTTACGCTCGATCAAGAGAAATGTAAAATGTTTATCATCATTAATCTAATTTCAAAGTCACATGATCACCTTTAAAAATATACTTTTGATAATTTTGTCACCTTAGAATTTGATCACTTTGTTGTATGTTACTGCGATTCCTATAAAACTTTAAGAGATCATTACATAAGCAATATATGTCCCCTTGTGCACCCCGAACCCGATCATGAAACATATTGTACATTTTTTTTAATGAAACTAAAGAGTAAACTTTTATGCATTACAAATATTTTTCTATAAATTCTTTTGATAACCCTTTAACTCGAAGATTAATTACAATGTCGTGAACGATAAAAGGAGAAATACTAGGAATATACAGCGTATGTCATTTTAATCTTTTACAGTAAAAACAGTTAAGTTTGCTCGGGACATTATGACGCAGACCTCGGAGAAGTTAAGTTTAAGAATCGAATATGTGCAAGTATAGCAGTCATCAATTAATGCCTAAGTTCAAAATCATCAGATTGCCATTGAATCTACTAATTAAAATAAATTTTATTAAAATTTCGGTCATTTGGCTGATATAATTAAATCAATTTTCTTCAAGTTGGTTTTAAAGGATTTTTATTTAAAGCTGCTTGGTTCGATTTTATATCAAATTTTATGCACGCTTTTAAACGATGGCTATGCTTAGTATATGTATAATAATAGACATTGCAGTTGTTTTACCCGTCAATTATGCCAAATTTCAATAAAGAAAAATACGTACAAAATTTGCTAACAAAACAAACGACATTAAAAGGTACCGCGTTATTTCGCCTCATGTAAAATTTCACCCCTGACGACGAGACGGGTATGGTTGTATTACGAATTTGACATCGTTTTAAATAAAGGTCGAAATGATCAGACAAATTACAAATAAACATGTGTACCATTTGTTCGCTAATATTTCCAAAGTCTGCTTTCTTTAAAATCGATGCATAGCATGCGGGTTGAATAACCCCAATCACTCGGGGGACGAAAGGCAGTTTCCTTTTCTAAACATTCCCGTGGTGCATTTTGGTTTGTTTTTTCGTTTGCCCAAAGAGAAATTATTTTTATTTACTTTGAATATTTCTAACTTTGAAAGGAGACTGATTCTACTGGTGTAAATAGGAGAAAGTCCATAACTTTCTAAGATAAATGATTTGTATGAAAAAAAATTGATACTGTAATTACAAAAAAATCGGACCAAGCAGCTTTAACTTACTTGCATACAGAACTGTAATATTCATATTATGCTGTCGAAAAAATAGCTATAACGATGTGCGAAATTAAGATTAACTCGTACAATTTAAGACACATAAATGAGAATATTTAATACATAAACGGTGTGACTGTTGGGCGCAGAGTTTTATTTACCTCCTCAAATCATAAACCAACGTTAAACTAAACGCCTCAAATATATTATAACTGCGCTGACCTGTGCCCCTGAAGGAACGAGAAGGTGAGGAAGGCCAAGGAAAACCTAGAGGCGTCCAGTGGAGAAAGAGAGAGAAGAACTGGGCTGGAACAGTCGGAGAAAGGCAAAGGTTGCTGCCAGAGACCGACGTAAATGGCGTCTTTTGTTGCACAGCCTCATGCGTTCTCCGGGGCATGGAGAGGAAAAGTAAGTTAACTAAACGCCGTGAGCTCAGAACGGAAGACCTTAAAGTGATTGTAGTGGTTTTTTTTTTATTTCTTCTTATTTTCTCCCCTTTTTTGTCGGCAAAATATATCAGAGATGACAAGACAGATTTTCCTGATATTTCAGGAACTTTACAAAATAAGCACATGTATATCACTTGAGGTTTTTTTTCGTTTTCTTCTTTTTTCAAAATTCTATTCTGTTGTTTGTTTTCTGCCCCGCGACAAAAAAGCTTGTCACCTCAACATCTCAGAAACGATAAAGACTTGAACATCCAAACTTAGTGGGATGAAAAGTTTAAACTATATCGTTTTGTAAAAGTTCATCTTAATTTCCCTTTGTCAACGGAAGCACTTCAAGAATATTCTTTTAACATGTTTAATTCTATTTGTTTTTCATGGAATGAATAAATTAGTATAATTCCTTTCATATATGATATTCATCTAATGTTAAATAAGCAAAAACATTCTACTTCCGGTGAGATACCTCAAATATCTCGGGTAGCTTTTTTAAAACAAATTTGGTATCTGCGTAGTCATAAATACTGTAAATGATTAATACATGAAACTTACATGAATGATGGCCATTTAAATGACAATTTGTTCAACAGGTTTCCTTTTGTCAACCGTCACTTCCGCTCCACAACGTAAAGGTTCAAACAAATCAAGCTCTTTATCAGTTTTACTTTTTATTGTGTGAGTCTTTTTCGTTAAATTCATTAAAAAAATACAAAAAATACTTATTTCAATTTTCATTGAGCCCTTCCGTTTGTCCGTTCCCTGTCCAGAGATTAGAAAAAAAGCCTTGTCTCCTTAAGATCTCAAATACAGTATGGATTTTAACAACTAAAGTTTGTGAGATGATAGACCTATGTATGTACATTTGTTAACTTTATTTTGTTTAATCTGGTGTAACTTCCAGCCGTCACAAACCAAGCTACTCTAAATATAAAGACGAACGTGTATTTATATTTTTTTTAAAGAGAGAGAGATTGACAAACACAATTGCAAAGAGTTCTGCACATAGTCAGAAACAAAACAAAATCCCCAGTTACAACCAGCTTCACCAGTTTTTTGTTGTTGTTACTACATGTACAATGCATCTTTATGGGAACACACACAAAACCATCATCTTCTAAGTGCTGTTTACGTAGGGATCACGTGATGTATGTTTGGGTGTTGATATTAAATACAAACATGGACATTTGATATATTACAAATGTTGTACTTACTTATTTCTTCTTTATCATCATCGTTGTAATTAATGTCTCGATTTTTGAGTTATTTACAAATACGGTTTAGCTTCTTCCGGTAACATCAGATGTTTAATGAGATTCGTCCAGAATCATTCAGCTGAAAATAGAAAAAAACAACTTATATGTCACGATAATGTTACCAACTATTACATATCAACATAACAGATTTGTCCTTACTGTATTCTCTATCTCCTATTGACCACCAGCGTTTCTATTCCTATAGATGGTCACATATAAAACTTACATACTCAACAAACCGAGTGTTTTGAATAAGGAAGTTTGATATCTAGAAAACGTTTTGTAAAAATAAAATTTTCTGGTTAAAGTTCAAGACGTTAATTGCGACAAAACATGTCCGGTTATAACTTTAGCTATTAGGGTAAAATCGTAGTTGTTCCAAAGTAGTACACAATTACAGTTGTATGTTCAAGTTGTTTAAGCTTGCTCATATCATGCGCAGATCTAGATAGGAGTCAGGAAAGGGAGGGGGGGGGGCGGTGTCACGGATTTCAAAATTTTAAAGTTTACATGTACAGTTCCTCCCAAACCTAACAAAAAAATGAACTGTCTGACTCTCTTTTGACCACCCCTCCCCCCCCCCCCGCCACCCCACCACCAGTTGAAAAAAACGTTGGATATGCAGATTTAAAGATGTACATATGTATCGTATAGAGGTAAGCCTGCAGTCAAATAATGACACTACTAAAGGTTTGGTTCACTATCACAGGCGTTACTGTTCTCCAAAACGGTCACGTATTTAACTCAAATATTCAATAAACGTTATACATCTTATTAAATGGGGAAGTTTAATACTATGTAGACGAAATGGAAAAGCTTTCTAATTTCCTGGTTAAAATTCAGGACTTTTTTTTCAACAATCAACCTCCAGTTATACATTTTGATTGTAAGATTAGATCTTTGTGTATACAGAAACGTTTACTGACTTTATTTTGCTCACATCACGCGCAGATCTAGAGTTGACAAGGATTGTGACATTTTATAACATTGATGAATTTAAAAATGACCTGTAATGACTACCAAAGTTTGTGCGCTGAACTAGAAGATAAGCAGGATATGCATAATTAATCAAATCAATACACAATTAAGTAACAAAATACATTTTTTGGGTCTTCAGTACCAATACGGTTTAGCTTCTTCCGGTGATATCAGATCTTTAATGAGATTCGTCGAGAATCATTCAACTGAAAATAGAAAAATTAAACAAACTTATATGTCACGATAATTTTACCAACTATTACATATCAACATAACAGATTTGTCCTTACTGTATTCTCTATCTCCTATTGACCACCAGCGTTTCTATTCCTATAGATGGCCACGTTTAAAACTTACATACCCACCACACCGAATGTTTTGAATAAGGAAGTTTGATATCTTGGAAAATGTTTTGTAAAAATAAAATTTTCAGGTTAAAGTTCAAGACGTTAATTGCGACAAAACATGTCCGGTTATAACTTTAGCTATTAGGATAAAATCGTAGTTGTTCCAAAGTAGTACACAATTATGTTCAAGTGGTTTAAGCTTGATCATATCATGCGCAGATCTAGATAGGAGTCAGGAAAGGTAGGGGGCGGTGTCACGGATTTCAAAATTTTAAGTTTACATGTACAGTTCCTCTCCAACCCAACAAACAAAATAAACTGTCTGACTCTCTTTTGACCACCCCCACCACCCCACCACCCTACCACCAGTTGGAAAAAAAACGTTGGATATCCAGATTAAAAGATATACATATGTATCGCATAGAGGTAAGCCTGCGGTCAAATAATGAAACTACTAACGGTTTGGTTCACTATCACAGGTGTTACTGTTCTCCAAGATGGTCACGTATTTAACTCAAATATTCAATAAACGTTATACATCTTATTAAATGGGGAAGTTTAATACTATGTAGACAAAATGGAAAAGCTTTCTAACCTGGTTAAAATTAAGGATTTTATTTTTCAACAATCAACCTCCGGTTAGAAATTTTGATTGTGAGATTAGATCTTTGTGTATACAGAAACGTTTAGTGACTTTTTTTTGCTCACATCACGCGCAGATCTAGAGTTGACAAGGATTGTTAAATTTGATAACATTTATTTGACCTGTAATGACTACCAAAGTTTGTGCGCTGAACTGGAAGATATCCAGGATATGCATAAGTAATCAAATCAATACACGACATAGTAACAATTAATACATTTTTTTTGGTCTTCAGTACCAACAAGCAGACAAGAGATAAAATAAAAAAATGAAATTCAAGGCCGCGCATGCCTACAGTAGAGAACATTAAGGGCCTTGATGAAACAGGAACTTGTTGATAAGAAATATGATTATTCGTGTTGTTGTATTATAGAGCAGGGCTTGTAGTTTATGCCACAAAAATGTTTATATCAGCTGTTTATGTAGTACTACTGAGTATTTAGTTAAAGTTAAAAGTATAGTATGCATATGAGTCATAAAAATGTGCAACTCCAGTGTATGAGTAAATCAATGTCATATACATATGTATATACATTTAAAATGTTATCTATATTCTCAGGTCCCTTTTTTACTTCATTTCGTTCATAACCCAGATCTATACACTTTCATTGTTAAAGAAACTGAATAATAAACACATCTGATAAACGAATTTATTTGTTGTACCTATAACTCAAAGCTACCCTGCCACATAACCATTCCACAATTTACAAAATTTAGCGAATGGTAGTTTGATTTCTTTGAGTTGTAGTTTGATAGAAGTTGTTTGAATAAGATAACAGGGAGCAGAAATTAACATATAAATGTGTGATAGTCAAAATTCTGTATTAGAGATCAAGACTGTAAAAAAGAAGACGCTAAATACATGAACAAGATTATCGCATATCCAATCATGTTTTATTGAGATATAACATCTTTTAAATAACAACACATTTTTTATTAGATATAAATCATTGTAATTACAAAACCAGTATATGTATTACACTATCGCAGTACACAAAGCAGAGTCGATCAGTTTTTTTGAAAATGCACAACTAAGACGTCCGACTTTTCTAATATGTTTTAATAAGTTTTGCAGGAAATTCTTGAGAATGGAAAATCTGATTTCAAAATTACACCATCTACTTTCTGTTTCACCATCAATCATTATCGTTTATCGTTTATATTTGAAAACGATGTTGTATATTACTTAATATACTCACACACATACACACAGTGGTTCTCATTGATTTTATTAGTTACCTGCAAACTTGCATTCCTTTTTTTTTATACAAATGCTTGTACTGAATAAGCATGTCTTTATACACTCTTCTCATGTACTAAAATGAATGTAGCATGTATTGTTCTATTGTTTGGCCTATTTGTTAAACGGGAATTTTCCATTAGTTATACAAATATATAAAAGTTTTTCTTATAGACATATCGGCCAATTCATGCGCGGATCAAAACAAATTTCATGAAGGGGGGGGGGGGTGCACGAGAGATAATTGTGTTTGCCGAAGGGAGATAGGCCTATCGGACCTTCTTAGGTATCTTCACTGTGGTTTTTAAAAGCTCAGGAAAGTTGGGTGTATGCGCATGGGCTAAGTGATTTATTCATCAAACGTTTACCTTCTTCCGCTGTTCTTTATTTCGATTGATTATTACTTGTGGAACGGATTCGCCATTTCATATTTTTATAAATCTGAAAATTTATTTTAAAAAAAACTTGCCTGAATACTTACCAATAAATGTATCAACTAAATGTAACAAGCTAGTTTTGTAATGTTCTTCCTGCTGTAGCGTTATATTCCTCACTATGGCGCTTTCCGACAATGTGCTTCCGGTTTTTGTTAAGACTGTTGAGATGAGAATGTTGTCCTTAATAATTTGTAAACATGATGCTTAAGTGGCTCCAAAGTCCACATTCCATCCTGATGGCAACAGTAATGTTTCAGTGGCTCTAACTTACACATATAGCATTTCACTGAGAGGCAACAAACAATCAGCGTACTTAAAGTACTAGAAATCGAGTTTCCTGCATTTTGTTCACATTTAAGATAAAAAAAAAGGAGTAACAAGAATTTCATGTCGGCAGAAACGTTCATTTACTATGAGGTATTTCACCCATCATGATTTTAGTTCGTACACACATCATTATCATTTTTAAAATGAGCATGATTGTAACCATTTAATCAACAAGAAATGGCTAATTTTTCATTACAATGGAGTATCAATAAAGAAAATTTCTCTAAAATCAATAAAAAAAAAATAGTGTCTCTGGGTACTATTTTTCGTGTGGAGTATTATTTATTTTTATTTTTTATGTATTTTTTAAAATAGTAACAACCATTTCGTAAAATCGAATCTACTACAGTCAGTTCAAGCATATCTTTTACAACATATACCATAGCATAGCATAACATTCAAATATCATATATTGTAGGATATCATTGGAATCTCATACCATAGCATTTAATCTCATAGATTTTCGTTAGTCATATCATGAAAAAGATGCTTGAGTATCTGATAGACAACATCTATGTAGTTTTTGGAAATCAAGTCTTCCAACAATCTGTTGGAATTCCCATGGGTTCCCATGGGTACCAATTGCGCCCCAGTGTTAGCATACCTTTTTGTATTGACATGAAGCAGAATTTATTCAAACACTTGTACGTGAAAAAATAAAACACTCGTTGAGGCATTCAACTTAACAATAAGGTATATGGACGACGATCAATTAGCAATTGTTACTTCCATACTTATGTCGACTCGATATATCCCAGTGAACTTGAAAT
This sequence comes from Magallana angulata, assembly GCF_025612915.1. Lineage (NCBI taxonomy): Eukaryota > Metazoa > Mollusca > Bivalvia > Ostreida > Ostreidae > Magallana > Magallana angulata. The sequence goes on from NC_069118.1 coordinate 59,867,581, forward strand.
GAAGATACCACAGAGTCTGCATCATCTATTTTATATTTGGATATTTTACTGGAAAAAGACATTGATTGGTAGCCTTCCAACTATACTTTATGAGAAACATGATGACTTCAACTTTTCTATCGTCAACTTTATGTACTAATGTACCTTCATCACCTGCATATGGGGGTTTTGTCTCTCAATTTGATACGCAAAGACAATCATGATCTACTGTCAAACAAATTGATAAAACAGGGCTACCAACGGTCCTGCTTGAAGTTATCATTTCGTAAGTTCTGTGGTCGATACAACAACATTGTCAGCAAATACTATCTTCCACTAGGGCGCATGCTAATTGACGCGTTTCATGCTTTTTGTTAGACTATGATTAATCACCTAATTGTCATCAGATTTTACTTTTTTCCCGGTTACGACAAAACGCACACGGTGGGTGTGACCGGTCGGCAGAGGATGCTCACTCCTCAATGGCACCTGATCCTACCTTTTTAATTTTTTAGAGGTCCGCCTTTGATCTGCTCCTGTTTCGATTTTCGATTTTGAACACTGTTCGTTATCACCACATGTCATCATACCAAAGCATAACATAGCATAGCATATCACATGATTTCAGCTGCGTATTAAATGCTTTTATTTAAAAGAATATTTGTTCACATTGCAAATCATTGGAAAACTTTGGCTTCGAGTCTTTATAACTCTTCTGTGTATGGAGGCGTTTTTGTTTAAATTTCATAGCATACCATACCATTGCATAGCATACCGTATTATTAAACCCTTCATTTTAAGTTCTTATAGCTAGCATACAAATCTCATTGCATTGCCTTGAAGTATCATATCATTAAAATAACATTCCATAGCACGGAATAAACGAAGGTGTTGCAGTTCCTATGCTAATTTTCCTTAAAGGAGGTGCAGATAAAATAGAAAAATCAAAGTTACAGAATTGGATGTAAATCGTTTTTTATGCAACTTTGTACAAAAAGCAGTGTAGAATTTTATTTGAAAAGTTTGTGCTAACTTATTAAAGACCATGAAATGAATTTGATAATGGTTACACAGACAAATATGGCAGAATTCACGCTATATAAAAGGGGAATCCTCATCATTGTGAAAAAAATGTCTCCTTAAAGTTGAAGTCTAAAAACGACGTATTAAATTTTCCCTCCTATATTCTTGTTTAGATTAGTTGAGTGGTAACGCATTTAGAATATATGAAAATCGTGTCTTATATTTTTGACTGGGTTCGAATCCCGAAAAAGTTGATATTTTTTTAAAACTTTTTTTCTTTTCATCGCATGGAAAAGTAATGTATAGAGATAATTTAAGAATGTCAGAATAAAGTTATTTAAAGTTTTGTTAATGTAATATATTGCATGCCTGCTTATATGTTTTTGTTCAACATTACTGTTTATAGTCCCCGTTATAAACTTGAGAAACATTTTCTTCTGAACAAGAGATTTTAAAACACTGTACCTAGTATGCATCAGTACATGTAGAAAGTAGATTTTCCATCCTTTTTATGAAATAAACGGGCATGCTGATTTCAAAGATACATGTACAGGTTGTTAAAAGCAAACAAAATCATTTAGATAGTTTGAATCGATGATGAAGCAATAGGTTACTGAAAATATGTACGTAAAAATTTGTACTTTTTTACTAGACTTAGCGTTTATTTAGATACTATAAAAACATAGGAGGATTATAATTACAACTCTGACGGATTTGAAGAGCCAGAATAAGATTTTTTCATGTATCTCAAGAATGATTTTTAAAACACACTGGACAGTAGATATCAAATTGAGATCTGTTAACATTCGAATACAGAAAACATGTATATGGTTATCTTTCTAACTGTATTTGGTGGCTGCCGTGTTCGATAGAAATGCGCGTAAAATGTGTGTTTATTTTGCCTCCGTATGGAACATACCCGCTATGTAAATATGGTCGTCTACGTAATGTGTCGATATTTAGATGTGGCTCTAAAGCGATACGGATATTTAAAGGTCCTTTCTACGTTAGGGAATAGTCCCACTGTTTTGCACCACCTTCTTTATGAGAATTTAGTTTATTTATATGTTTCTCATCTTTTATGAGAATTATAACGTGAATTGAGATCGTTGCTAGGGAAAGGAAAAAGGTTAAAGGCCGAGATCAAAACAACAGTGTGGTATTCTATATTTACGTAACGTCATATCTTTAGAATGTTTTTTCTCTGTTTTACATAAAAAAAAGCCATAAGCACGTTTTCCTCATTGGAATGTAATAGTTTCCCTTGCTATTAAAAAACAAACAAACCTTGCAACAAATAATTGGACCACAATATGGTGGATGCTTTGTCAACAAATTTCAATGATATGCTTATCAAAAATGTTTGATACAATAACATGGAAAAGTGAAGTATTTTGATTTAATTTGTATTTTTTAGACTAAAATACCTATGATTGCCAAAGTTTAAAGATAAATACATCTGTATTTATTACATAAAAATAGAAATAGTTACATTATGTAACACCCACTAATACATGATAAGATACGTAGTTTTAAGAAAAGGCATTATCAGAAGCAGAAAAGTAGCTCAGAGTGCATATTTTTACACAAGGATATCGTCTGTAAGAATGTTTAAAAATCTTCGTCTCAAAAATTACAATGTTCCATTTTGTGAAATTACAATGCAAGCATCCTCAAATAATGTCAATTCTAAATTGTTAAAATCTTGACGGTTAGACTAATACTTGGACTCCTGAAAGGGTTGAAAGTTCAACATAGAAATATATTGGATAAATAAGTAAAAATCATCTTCTTAAGAACAACAATGCCACAAATCATGAGATAACCACTCAATCATCCTCAATAATGTGGATTCTAAATGTTAAAATCGTGACGGTCGGACTAACACTGAGGCCCAAAGAGGGTTTTAAAGCTTGATATAGAAATATATTGGGAAACTATTTAAAAATCTTATTCTCAAGATCTACAATGTTCCAATTTGTGATATTACTATGCAAACATTCTAAAATAATGTAGATTATAAATTGTTAAATTCGTGATCCCCTGATCAATACTGAGGCCCTATAAGGGGTTTAAATTTTAACATAGAAATACATAGGGAAAATGTTAAAAGATCTTTTTCTACAGAAGTGCAATGCTACCATTTGTGAAATTACAATGCAAGCATTCTAAGGTTATGTAAGTTCTAAATTGTTGAAATTGTAACCCCTTGATTAATACTGAGGTCCCAAGAGCTGTTAAATTTTAACATATACATATATAGATATATTGGTAAATGTTTAATAAAACTAATATAAAACGATACAAGGAATTACTGTTGTTCAGGTAAGCGATGTGGTCCATGGACATCTTGTTTCATATTTAGCCAAGCTAAAATGGGAAAAGGAGTTAACTTGTCTCAATTTATAAAATCAGTGAATTATCTTTGTATTGAAATACGAAAAACTTGACCTATTTAGCCAATATTTAAAAATACAGCACGTCAAATGCAATTTCTCTGCTAAACTGTAAAAGTTTATAAGTATTTTTTTACACCTACATTACTAATAAACACAAATCATCTGTTTGAAAAATCTCTTTTTTTTCTTCCTTTTACAGACATTTGATTTATCATCGATAATTAAGACTTAATTACTTTTAATCGTCCGATAGTGGTTAATTATATTTGTTGGTTTTTCATTAAGGAAGGATGATGGTCGACAAATTAACGATCAGATAAAATATTATTTCTTTGGAAAGGATGTTTCAAGCCATACAGTTTTATTTGACGAAGAACAATTCCTTTTATAATGGCTTTAAAATTTTATTATTTTTCTTATACTTTATACAAAGCTTTTCTTCTTAATGAGGTCAAAAAAGTCTAAAATTGGCCACGACCATCGCGCCCTCTTAAATTATCTATCTTTTACATCAGCCATCATAACAAAGAACGACAACCTGTTTGCAAATAAAATACTCATGCCATCACGTAAGTTATCTTTCCTTTGTTTATCAAAAATTGGCATTTTTTAATATCTATGTTCATTTTTTATTTGTCATTGTTAGATTTTTTTTTTAAATGTAAAGTTAAATTGTAAAAGAATTTTGTTTTTAACTTTAATATATGTTTCTGTCTTTTGATATTACATTAAATTAAATATTTGAACGTTTCTGGGAAAACTGTTTTAGCTTAGTTAACTACGGTATATACATTCCAACTTGTGCACACACAGTTTGATCCCGCAATATAACAATATTAAATTTAAAATTAAATCGTTACTATATCACGTCGTTTTAAATTAACACGAAACAACCAGATGTCAACTTACAATAACGGATATAAATATTTAGAAATTAATTTTCTTGACAAGGTTTTATATTAGGGACACCGCCCAAGTCACGAGCGGTCATGCGAATGAAAAGGGAATTATAGGGCAGATTCTACTGCATTACATATCTTGTTTATTTGCATTTATCTTTCTCTGTCTTCCGTGAAATTATTCTTAGGCGGATTTCTTCAGAAAATTTCTTCAGAAAATTTCATCGCATGGATCATTATTTTCTCTAACAACACTCTCTCTCTCTCTCTCTCTCTCTCTCTCTCTCTCTCTCTCTCTCTCTCTGTTTTAATAAATAATTGATAACATTGCATTAAAAACAACAACAGAGTTACACATTATGCAAAACATCGTGTAATCAATTAATGACGACCGTATTACAGATCTTGTATAAATGAACTCTCCGATTATCTCAAACGATTTCAAGTTCAACCTCCTGTATACGTTAAAAAAGTTTTCGTAGCAAACGTTTATAACCCCACCATTGATTTACTAAGTTACTACTAAGTTATTCCCATACTGAATATCGCTTGACACACTAAATTTAATTTGATAGCACAATCCATTAATAGCTTACATATATCAAATATATTAAGATTTATACAGTAATGCTGTAGTTTAGAACAAAAGAAAATCAGTGCCATTCTGTTAATAAAATATTTAACAAAAAGTGTCTAAATTGTAGAGTTATCCCTATGGGTTATTTTTAGCTTTCAGTCATACTTCATTGGTTGAATGGCCGAGATTCGTTCTGTGATAATATCTGGATTTTAAACAAATATATAAGAACAACTGCATGATTTGAGAAGCTTGAAAACATCTCATGATTATAATTTCATTAAGCAAAAAATAATTGGCTGTACACAGTTTTGGTTTTATTTTTATCCTCGTTAACAACTGATATCATTGTTGTCACTTCACAAAATATCAAATATGTGCTTTATTTATTTGAATTTAAACTAAAACAAACAATTACTATTATATTAGCATTACAGCTATGTGAAAAGCAAATATCGGTTATTTGATAAAAAAAAGAACATTGATAAATTTAACACTTAATTGCAAATGATCTACTTCTATGTTTTGTCCTTGTGTGTCTATCTGTCATGTCCGTACTTCTGTATGTCTCTCTGTCTCTCCGTAACAAAAAATTATGTTGCATTTTTTCAGCAACTATTCATCGCAGGTGCTTGAAATTTTAACACTCTCTTTGTTAAGGCATGTGATATAGTGATATTCATTGTTGTACCAAATAAACATCACTTTCCTTTTAAATGATGCCTTTGTTTATTTTGAGAATAAATTTTCAATCATATTTTCGTCAAGATTTCTCTGCAACTATTCATTGAATATGTTTGAGATTTTAACACAACAGAAACATATTAAAGAAAATCACATACCAAAACCGCCCATCACACGAAAAAAAATAAAGATGTAGCTTTCTAGACGTGGCTCTGAATTTAAACCAAAGTGGAATTCCGATAGCAATAACGATTTATAATATGAGTTTAATTTATTCTATGATAAAATTAAAAACCTAAAAATAATATCTTAAATATATTGTATTACATAATGAAGCTTGCATTCCAAAATCAAGAAATCAAAACTACAACGATAAAATTAGCATTTACATGTAGATGCTCTTGTTGACATTTTTTCTTCAACGTTAAACCTATATCTATATTTTTCAATTCATGCGTTTACGAGTCATCAAACTTTATAAAAATCTTTCTTCATAAGAAGATAGATTGGTAAAGTGATTATTTAACTTTTTAAGGGAAAAACCTTGAAATATAATGCATTGAAATGAATCATGGCTACAGGCATTATAAATTCCTCTTTAAACCAATGTATAGTTGCAATTAAATAAATTTTGCACCTTATAAGCTAATTTTGAACCACCAAAAATTACAAACTTTTTATCATAATTTCTGTTTTATTATTTTACTTTAGTTTTATATTTTTATAAACGTTTGATGATTTAGAAACAGATTTGTTTTTAATGTTATAAAATAAAAGTTATACAGGTATCTAAAAGGTCCATTTCAACCTAAAGGTTTCTAAGACATGTATTGTTTTTTCTTTGTTTAAGATTGCAAGTTAAACGGAAATGGAATTTGGAGTACGGGACCTACACAAACAAGATTATAGTTATCCAAAGAACTTATTTAGCAATGATGACATGCATTATAACTTGCGATCTTGAGACATTAATATTAGTTGATATCTTTATCTGAGCGGAACACTTCTACTAAATGCACATCAGCAGGCGAGTATATCAACACTTCCATTTTGTTTCACCCAATTTCACACCTGAGCTCATGGCCGGCGTGCAGCATTCCTGTGTTGTCTAAACCTGTTTTGCTTTTATACCTCGTTATATTTGTATATTATGTTTGTTTATAATGTATTTCAATGTTTATACCATGATAAGTTTATTTCTTAAGTCAAAATATGAATGAATCATGACCTTATTACATAAAGTTGATATTATACAAGTTGATATTATACAAAATTCGAATTCAAACTGCAATTATTCTTCATAGTCTGTGGTGTATAATTTTCTCATATGTAAACAAAGAAATCATTTTAATTCAAGTATTTGTAATAGAAAAAAAACAAATCTTAAATATATCGCAAAATATAAATCCTAAAATACCCATCAAAACTGGTATATGGAAAAACACTGAAAGAATGAATGAAATACAATGATGATGTATTCAAAAGTATTTATTTTAGTTGAAGAATTTCGAAACACTTAAGAGATATGATGTATATACCTTAATATTATTATCAAAACCAAATATTTGAAATTAAAAAAATCTTTTTCCGTCAAATAACGTGAGCTTAGAAAGGAAGTTCTGTACAAATATCACTGTATAATATGAGAAAGTCAAACCTTTTGGTGGTGAATTCGTGTATTTATTTTGATAAATGTGTTTATTATTTATATATGTTTTTTTTTGTCCTCTATTCACGCATACAATGATGTTAACTTGTATTTCACTGCATATCACCATGCAACATCATTTTGTGAGTAGCGGAACTATCTTAAGATCAACTTATTTAAAAGCAACAATTGAATTTATCAATAAAATATATCACCCATGTTGTTACATTAAAGCAAACAATTAAACACATTAAATCACATTGAAAGCAATGTGAAAAACACAAAAATTAAATTTTAAGTCTCTCCGCAATATCATAAATAAAGAATACATTGATTTATAAGCAAAAATTTAATTTATCAATAAAAAAAATATCACCCATGTTGTAACACATTAATTCACATTGAAAGCAACGTAAAAAAAACTTTACAAAAATATATTTTTAAGTCTCTCTTTTGAAAGTAAAAGCATATGTCTGCAAAATTACCGCAGAGAAGATATAAAAGACATCACATAGTATGCGATGTACCACTTCTTTAACCGACTCTTGTTTAGTTCGGTACAACGTGGTAAAACAGCAACTATTTCTAGCTCCCTAAGTCTGACTTTGGTCGATTTTGTTTTTAGCTGTGCTGAGTAGATGATTTATACTCCCTCAAAGGTTAACAGATGAAGACGTTAATTAATTGTATGCTGATTTTTATTTCTACCGGCAAATCTGAAAAATGCGTGATTTGAATGTCGATTAACAGAAATCTTGATGGCTTTGCATGTCCATTGTTAGTACGAAAACCTTTTTTTTTTAAAAACAATGTTTCTGTGATTTTAGAAGAGAGAAATACATTCTCTATTTGTTTGGATAAATAAAGATGGAATTTAAAAAAAAATATATATGGCTGTTAAATTTTAGGACGTGTGTCTATCACCACGGATTAAAAAAATGTTATGGATAATGGAATTATTACGATAGTTTTTATACTTGTGTAACCTATAAACAGATACTGGCGCTGTACCAGTTATCGGCTAAAATTTAACGTTTTCTTTTCGTATTTCCTTATTTCTTGATATTTCTTGATAACAACTGACATACTTTAAATGGTGAACTTCTTATTTATTCATCTGCTAGAATATATCATTAATTAGAACCGAAAAACATCTTGTTTTTTTTATTTTTAGCACGCCCCGAATTTGCCGAGTTTTCACGATTTACTGTACCAGTTGTCGGCTTCGTGATAACGTAGTAAAATTCCTGTACATGTTAATTTTGTACTCTGCAAAATGTAATTTGAATTAAGCCCCTTGTGGGGTCAGACTGAAGGTCGAAGGGGTTATGACACATAAACAAATCTCATAAAATTATGCGTTTGTTATCATACGGTAATTACACAATATCGTTGACTATGTAATACATAATTGTGCAACCAGGCGTTCAACTGCGCTATGAATCTCTCAGAAAGAAGAGAAAAGAAGAGAATTCCTTTTGTTTATACATGTTATATGTATTGATAATATATGTCAAATAAAAGAAGGGATATAATAACGTAATACAACGAGGTAATATTCTATTTTTAACATTACGTCACATCCCCCACTGCTAAAAGTGCAAAGATGTAACTCAGCGGTAAACAATGATCGTTTAAGCTCATGTTTAAAACATATTCAAGAAAGTTTTCAAGCAAACTAAATTTTCTTTATTCGAAACAGACGACTAAATTAAACAATCTCGGAAAGTCGCGTGCTATTAACCCGAACTCTATTTTTAGCCGATAACTGGTCTTAGTCGATAACTGGTACAGTACCAGTACATATCTGAATACTTTGACAATATCATTGTGAATTTGTTATTATCAAATGGTAATATTATTATTATTGTTATTGTTATTTTTTGTAAAACAAAAACGTATTATTATAGAATGTTCTAACTTTTACTACAAGTATAGTATACAATCTGTTTTATTCCGCTTCTTGGTTGGTTCCAGTCTCTGGGTGACACAGTAATGATCCTCTAACATCTGTGTACCTCTGATGATTTATGACCTCTTGATTGCCAACGGAGTCAAGACCTCATTAATTAATTATCTGTAGATTTCCAGAGGGACTTTTTGAAAACTACGTGTCAGTTGCTGGCAAACTAAACTAGCATCCCAGATCCAAGGGCAGTAACATATGTTTCCCATTGATAGATCTAAACGTTGGTTATTTGGTATTTTGATCGATATTTTTGTGTCGGAGTGAGAGAGGGTATTGTTTTATAACATGTATTCTTTATTCCACATTCAAATCTAAAATTAAAAATAAATCAAGTTTTATCTATTTTTAACCAAAAGATGAAAGGGTTTAAGCAACAATATAAGAACATATTGAAAATTTCACTAAACTTTAGAAACAATAAAATATATCTAAACTATAATTATAAAGGTTTATTTCAGTTCGTTGTAGTTCGTTTATAGTTTGTAGTCCTTTATCTCTAACAAACTTGAATTAGATGACCAAATTTGTGTGTTTGGTTTCTCTTTGATACTTTAAATTAATCAATGATTTATGTGTTCAAACAATAAAATACTGTAAACAGAAAACCCTTCTTGTCCTTGTTTTGAGTGGGTATATATTAGACTGGGCGAATTCCAATGTTCTTAAATAAACACAAATGTAAGTAAGTAAGTAAGTAAATATTTTATTTTAGTGACATATGCATGTCAAAAGTATAGTACAATACAATATTATACATCATCGAATAACACCCGGCCCATTGGAACTATATGTCACTTTGAACTCTTAGAATATACAAATATAGTGTATACATTTGATTGAGCGCATGAGTTTACTTTGATTTGTACAGATAACTTTGTGTAACTGAATAGATTAAAATTGAGATAGTTGGCAGTTTGTCTTTGATTATTTTCCAAATGTGTCTAGGCGAATTCAAAATAAATTGTTCGCAAGTTAAGAAGGGAACAAAATACACAGAACAAAAATAACTACGTACTGTATACATCAATTGAAACCAATATCGTTGAGGTCTTAAAATGAAGGTCAGGAAATTTTGTTTCATATTTTAACTTCAGAATTCTATAAAATGGTCAATTGAGAAAAAATTGAATACTATTTTATTGAAGTAATTCCTCCTTATGTATATGTGTGTAGAAGATTTAAATTTAACCAAACGTACTATATGTTAATTTAAAACAGTATTCAAAACAAACAGTAATTCTACTGAAGTATAAAATCCACATCTCACGATAGGTTTCATCATTCTTAAAACCCATTTGTGTGGGAATCGAAAAAATATATGAAGACTAAAAACAACGGATTCTTTTAAATCCATATTCTCTTTTTAAATCTTAGAAACTTAGGTTTTCTGAAAAAAGTACCATGTGACTATTTTGTGATAAGAAATTAATACCTTATTAATAAACATAATACAAATATTCTAAATATATAATAATATTGTTAATAACATGTATATAAGTTTGTCAATACATATATGTCTGTATATACATATTGTGTTGGTTGACACTAACGAACCTGCTCTTTTTTTCAAAATATTGTAATGTAATTGTTGCTTTAAGTAAAAATGTGCCCATTTGTGAGTTAATGTAATAAAATAGAACAATGGTTGACTCATCCATTAATGTTTTATATTTCTAAAATGCATCTATCAAATTTTCTTGTGAAACAAAGTCGAAGTTTCAATTTTATTTCGGAAGAAACTGTCACCTTTAGAACTGCAGAAAACAGTGACCTGCTATTCTTGCAGAACAATACAGAAATGGAGAACAATACGATCTCTATAAAAGCCAACAAAATCCTGTTTAATTAAATAAACAAAACAGCTGACCCTGGCGACCTAAACGTGTATGCGATTTTAATTATGCATGCACGTTATTGCTTTATGAAGATCTCATCATTAGATTTAACCCTTAATACGCCAAAATGCCCATAAAAGAACATGTGATGATATAACATCTCTTGACAATGGGGCTTGTCTTCAGTGTTCAGTTCGTGATTGCACTCCGCTGGTTCCATTTCAAAATGGTTTATTACTACTCGGATATTTTTAATTTTTTAACTTGTGTTGAAAAGCCTTTGCATTAGCATAATGCTGAACATTTTCGTTTTTAATTTTAGAAAGCGTTAAATGTGTAATCTAATTTTATGCTCCTGGTTATTTTATTTTAATGAAAGATCCTCGTTCTGTTTGATACGCTTGCCCCTTTACGTATCCCTTACATATATTCATGATATTTGTGGTACACCTGTAATGAAATTTAAAAAACAAACCCTAGAAATATGTTTATAAATTACCCTTGCCGAGAATACATTGTTCTTATTATACTGACCTCAACCTATTATTTACGTGCAAAACGTTGATTAAAATATAAATTTAGGCTATTAAAATGGTTTATTCAAAAAAGGGTACGAAAGAAGAAAATTCTTAATTTATCTTTTAAACAAACACATATTAAAACCAGGCTTTATAACAGAAAAAAAAATGTCAAAATGTGCAATGTAGATGATATTTAACAAAAATATCTGATGAATATCGTTGATCATTATTATAATCCAAAGAACAAACACACCATGCTTTTTGACTTCTTATGTATAATGATACTGTAATAACTATTTCTTTATACATGCATGACAATATAAAATAAGACAAAATAAATAATTGTTTTAAATAATAAAAAAAAAATAAATAAGAAAAAGATCTTCCTCTGTCCTCAGTCCAAAAACTTATTTCAAAGTTTGAAATGGGACACTTTGTTTAACTGTTTTTTTTTTTAATTAACCAATTAATTTTTTGTAATTGCAAAAATATAAAATCGCTGAAGCCATTTTTTGGTTATAAATGTCTGAAAATTAAAATTGATATTTCAAAATCTGCGAGGGTTGCTTTTCACGATTTTTACGCGTATATTGTGTTTAATAGGAATCTACTGTTCTTATTAATAAATACATCGTGTACTTTCAAGCTATAATAAAACAAGACTAAAGTTTTATGTAACAAAGCTCAGCTGTTGTACGTAATCGATCATTCAGATTAATGTATTCAGTTGTCACAATACAAAAATTGTTCACGAGAGTATTAAACGCATTGATTTGAATTAAAAGTTTAGATAAATCTTTTACTTCAAACATTAGAACTATTTAGAATTATGACGTGTTCAAGAGAAACACGTCATAGATGGTCCATCCTTATTTAGATAAACATCGTGTTATACATACAAGATATAACAATACAAAATGCCTGATTGACAGCTGTCGTTTTGAGAAAAGCTTTAACAAATCATGTCTATTTTAATAATGCCTTCTGGAACTCGCTAAAAATGGGAGCACTAAGTGCAAAACATGTTGGGTTGTTTGCTCCATTATCCTTGGTAAATGATTGCATAACATGTTGCCGTCATCCTAATTTCTTGGAATAAGTCAGGCCTTGGTAGAAGGAACGTCTTGCAGTTTTGGATTATGTCCCAAAAATACGTTGTTTTTTCTCTCACATTTTCATCAATGTTAACTTATGAAATATAAAATAAAGAAATCAAGATACAATTAAAAACGCATGAAAATCGTTCACCAATTGACACTACAGTGGAATGCAGAGGCGAAGACTAGTGAAAATCCAAGTTATGCATTTAGATTGATGAAGCGTGGCCACACCTTAAGTACCAATGATAATGAATGCGTTCATGATTATTTCATGTTGAAGATTTTGATTTCATTCAGTTTTTCATTTTTGATCAATATTTCAGATGTATATTTTTCTCAACAATGATTTTGCATGTATTTGCATGCATATCTTTGTATTTCTTCTGTTATCGTTTATTATTTTCAATCAATGGTGGAATTAAGTGCCCGACTCTCAAAAACATGCTAGATTTGCTATTTGCATACGTGCAGACGAAGTTGACCTTTACAAAAATTAAAATGACCTTAGTACAATAACTTTTATTTCACTTTTTGAAAAAATGAATAGTGTTTCTTTTTTCATGGTTAATACCAAAACCAAAATACGCATAAAAGTTATTCCAAATGTAAGTCATGAAATCATCCTGCAGCAAACATTTATGCGTCACTGTATATCTTTTGTAAGTAAAAAAAAATGTATCTTGCAATCCCGGTAAAATGTAAACAACGCATATTGACATGACAATTAGGAGCGCCACGCTTCACTAAAGTTTTAAAGAAGTCAGGCGTGAAATATGACCGCTTGCTGTCAAATCAGACACATATAAAGCCTGCAGAGTCGGTCTGTGGATTAATTCACCAATCTTACCTCCAAGGTGGAACTTAGGCCTGATCGGACGAAGTGAGGAAAAGTGTTATATTTATTGAACTTGTGACATACTGTACTGTTATCAGAAGGTAAGATTTTGGAAAAGAGTATTTTTACAGCCTAAAAGAAATATTGGCTTGATTAAGCATTTTTTATGAATAACAAATAAATTCATCCATTAAAAAATTACAGATATTTAAATTCACAGATATAATAATCTTTAAAAACATACTAGTATATCTTTGCCACTTACTGTAGGTTGAAATATTATGATCTGTAATATAGTACTGCCCCTATTGAGAATGCTTTTTGTTTTAAGATTGAAAATTTTGTTTATTTATTATTTATGTGTTTCTTTTTACTTTTGTACAGAACGAAAAGCATGCTTCAAACACTGTTTCTCTGTCAGTTCTGTGTTTGTGGTGTACTGACTGCACCCTCCTTGTCTAAAATGGAAGGGGTGATCACTCCTGACCAGTCCATACAGTCCCTGACCAACACAGGGGGCAACAGTCTGTACACTGACATAGGCAACGCCTCACCCTCGGCAAGGTCCACTGGCGACGCACTGCTAACTGAAAGCAAGGTGGGAGTAGCTGATGCAAAAGGCATCGGTGGTGAGGACTTTGCTGTGACCAATACTATCACGTCTTCAAAGGACTCTGGTGCCAAAACGTTTGACCAGACGAGCCCTGCGTTCAACGAGGTTCAACCTACAGCTAAAGTCATGAAATCCAAAAAGGCCAAAGGAAAGAAGCAGACCAAAGGCAAAAACAAGACCCAAAAGACCAAAACTGTTGCTTCTGATAACAGTCTAGTTGATAAGTTTACAACTACGCCAATGCCGCCGGTTTTCCAAACCATGGAGCCGTTTGCTGGAATGGGTGACTTTTTCACCACCACTCAGGCGTTTGGTTTCGACAATTTCTTCACTCCACAGTTTACAACTCCCCTACCTCTACAGCCTGAACAGAACAACCCCCCGACCACTACATTTACACGTAAGTTACTCTTTTCATCATTTTGTTTCAATAGTTTTGTAAAAAAAAAAGTAAAATTTTCTGTAACATTGTTTTGCAAGTCAACGAGCAAATATTGGTATTTTTATCTGCCCTCTATTTCAGCATGTTCCGCAAACATTCGAGCAAATCCTCTTAACAGAAACGAATATCACTACTTGTCGGGGGCATTCTCTGGATACTACATCAAATGTCCTGCCGGTCTACAATTCCGGGAAGATAGGTGTCGATGTGACTGGCCCATTATGGAGGCCGTGGAAAACTGCTCCTGCTGCAAATCAGGTGTAATGAAACATGAAACACACAGAAATATGTTCAAACGACTAATTAATGGCGTTTGGGTGGACGACTCGTGTGTATCACAATCCATGGTGTTTGACGACAAGGAATGCAAATGTGTATGGAACGCCAACAAGGCCGGGAAGGAGATCTTTCCAGTCGACAAACCCTCCAAAAGCTTTCTAAGATGTAAGTTTTCTAAACAGTATTTTCTTTGGTTTTTGGAACGGAGGGGGGTTACCTAATTCATCTTCAACCTGAACTGAGTATAGTTTTTAATCAAGTTTTAGCTAGATTTGTTTTGAAACAATAAAAAAAATATTGGAGAAAAAAACGTTATTAGGAAATAGAAGGATATAAAGCATTGATGGTGATTAATGTCAAAGAATATTTCAGTGATATATGAGACGGTTGTCGTGCTCAGCCCAATGAACTATTTAGTAGTGGGGCAACAAATCAAAAAAATAGGCCAAACATCTTCTGACAAGTCCATCTCGTTACCTTACATATGACAATGTAAATCAAAAATCAACTTTCAATTTTCATACATTTGAGAGATAATTTGTTAGGCTTAGGAGTGAATTATGCAGTGTAGAATGAGTTATGGCATTGGCAAAGAACGTTTGCATTGATAAATTGACACTTAATACATTGGCAGTTTACTTTGATATTTATATTGATGAAAAAGATGACATCTATTTCTGAACAAGAGACATGTAAAGAAACACCTTAGATTGCGTTTTACTTGCATTTCTAGATCTGTCAAGCCTGCAAACTAAAATCACAACTTAATTTTCATACAAACCAAGACACTCTAACACAATGTACTTTTCGATTAAATATTTTATTCTACTCAACTCATTTCATGCATTGCTCTTTTTGACCGACAGTAATTTGATTTCTTAATCTCACCCTCTTTGTAGATAATGAAAGATGTGTAACACTATTGAATATGACGCTGGATAAAGAACTTAAAGACGAAGATGGAAAGCATATAACAGCAAGAAAAATCCATAGCAGGAGATTTAAAGCGATCAAAGGAGCAGTCAACAAAGCCATGTTGTTTGTTTATACACCGTTCGAATTACAATCCTTTAAAGGAAACAGCCTAGAGAGAAACATCTTCATCAGTTTCAATTTTAAGCCAGTAATTCAGAATGTTAAAAAGGTCACCCTCTTTTCTAATGGTTGCGAGACCTCAGGTCCAACTCAGCATGTTAACCAGCCGTCAATAGAAATCAATTTCTTCCCACATAACGAGACCATGCAGTTCATCTTCAGAACAGAATCAAAATCGTTGGACATTTATAGAAAACCAATTCGAGTAAGTTTAGTTTTAGATATGTTTCTCTTAATGTATCCTTGTAAACCTAGAAAATGTACAACAGTTTTAGATAATATGGACAATAATAACCGCCTTATGTTTCCTCCTTGCAGGACCCCTATGATTGGTACAGAGTACAAATGTATCTCCAAGACAAAGTACTGACCATCATAGTTAACAACGAAGTCCTCTATCAATCTAACGGTTTGAATGGTAAGTCTTTACAGATTTTTAAATTAAATTTTCTTATAGAACATTTTCTTCCAACAGTTAATACTTACAGCGTTATGCTTGTTTTCTTAGTAAAAGATTTTATTTTGTTCTTTCTTTGAAGGTAAAATAACTACTACAAACTGCAACTTGATGGTTGGTGGTTCACCCTTCAGCAACGATCAAAAGTATATTGGATATATGGATGAGGTAAGATCAGAATACTTTTTAATATCAATCAACTATCTGCAATTAACTTGTACTTTGCATTCAAACTTCATTGGAAATTGTATGTCGGTAGTTGTAGGTTAAACTTTAATAATACATTAACATTGCATGGTTTTGATTTGTTTCTATCTCTTTCTTTCAGTTGTTGATTGTAAAACAGTGTCCATATGCCAAATTGAACAACATCGGAACTCAAACTGGCTGAAGATGACGTAAACAAGTTGATTGATATCAAACCCCCATTTGATACCTAAATTTGCTGTGGTTTTTTCACACAACTTGAAACCTCTGGATTTTGTTGAGGTTTTTGATTTTGGCAGCACTGTCTCGATGGCCTACTTTTGGTGATAGACCGAATGAATCTTTTGTCAGAGGCATTGGATAGCCAAATACAACGCCCTGACTCTACTAGTCTGTCATTGCTATGGTGGTTTGATGTTTATTTTAAACATGCATTCCTATGACAAACGTGTTTGGTATGGAATTTGGGACTTTGAGAAATCCATTAGACTTGTGTAAATAGTTTGCTTTTTATGCGCTATGATTTCATTATTCTTATGAATGCTAGTATTCAATGTAATAATTTGTTTCTCTTTTGCATATATTTAAGTTGATTTTCGTGATTAGGTATGCGATACATTCTTCTGTTATGCAATATTTCAATTTCTACGTACGGCGAATCCCCAATAGAAACAATTGAAACCATCTGGTCTTTTGGCGTTAGCTATTTATCATAAATGCCAGTTTAGTTGGGGTTTTTTGGCAAAATCGCTGCGCAAAACAAAAATTATAATTTGAATAACAGATTTTATTAAAAAGCCTTCTGTTACACAAAAATCCGATATGTTTCTTTTAATATCAGTTATTGATTTTTGTTTGTGGTATTTGTTAATTTGTCATAAATTGACAATATAAATGTTTGCATAATTGTTATTTAAATTAATGTCATAGTATCATGATTAACGCGCGCACAGTGTAAAATAGACTTTTTTAAAAATTGCTTTCCGGTGCTTTTGTTTTTCTCTTTGTATTGCTATTACGTTTTTTCTTGCAACTTCTACCGAATGTGTATTTTAAAAAAATCAACCTGTTAATATATGCATTCTAAACTTTACTCGTTGTAAATTTCAATTTGGATTTCAAACAATGTTCTGTACTTAACTTGCTGTTGACTAATCAGTTACACTGTTAACATTAACTACTTAGAAACCCACTAAGAACTAAGATGATGTCCAAATAAGGCTAGATCTTTAATTAAACGACCGGCCAGGTCTCTAGATCTAAGAATACCTATGTGTGGTATGTTTTATCTCCTTGACCCCTCACTGTTTTCCATAGCGTGTCTCGTTGACATATTTGTGGGATGATTTACCGACTCCCTGACAGGCCGCTCTGTGAAAGGCATCCCCATGGTCTATATTTGTCAACAATTTAGTGTTCTGACTTCAGTTTTATCTTAAGACGACACTACAAAAATTCATTGTATAAGCTTCGATATGAGTTGTTCTATGCTGTGTAATTTGAACATTTTTTTATGTACATAAATATTGTAAAGTACGCTATGTCCTGATTTATTTATTTTTTAATTATTTGTTATTGGTATTTATTTTGTGCATTTGAATTGCATAAGTCTGTGATACAATGTAAATGAAATAAATTGTACTAAATCAAACAAATTCTCCTCTTCCTTTACTGTCTCTTCTAATGGGATGTTATACATGTCTTACATTTTAATAAGAATTTTTATAAAAACATAAAAGACACCAAACTCGTTAATACAGTTTGATTCTCAGACAAACGCATAAGAAACTGTGATTTACTTGTTATTTTTATTTCATGGTTATCCTGAGTGAAGTTTTTATCAACTTCGGTCGTTAACAATGGCTGCCTATTTCATTATTTCTTGATTTAAATATTCGAAACCTGACGCTGCAAGACATAAAGATATATATTGTATCATAAACCTTTATTCCTTTATAACTGACAACAAATGCCAAATAAGGTGATATTATTCAGTGATATTTCCAGCAAAACGTTAAGAATTTATAAATAATGCAAATAACAGAGAGAGAAAGAGAAATGTGAATCCTTTTCCCAGGGAGTGTAATTTATTTCTTTCGCCGAGGAACCGTAGCACGTTTGTGATGTATACACTATGCATGTAAAAATGAGAGAGAAAATGCATCAGCTTCAAAACAATTTGAAACACAAAAGAGTAAACACAGGAAGTTAATTATGTACATGTTTATCATATTTATCATAGAAACGAAACATAACGTCTTAGATAAAGACATCCCAATTATGTAAAAAAAAAACCTGCCGGCAGAAATTCTACCTTTTCCCTCTTATTGTTCCTTTGACAGTTGAAAATAATAAAGCGATAATGTTAATTTTACGAATATTCGGATAAATATTAGTTCAACGGTAGTAGTTTTATTCAATAGTTACCAACCAATGTATCTATTATAAATCATTCTTATCAAGAAGTAATATTGTACTCGAAAGTAAATGTTGGTAGATTTCCTGGGGGTTTTTTGTGTGATATCCATTCATAAAAGTCAAATATATTTATCAGCCTAATATGAAGTGAGCAGTCAAAGTATTTGAGAAATAGAAAAAACGATGTAAATTCTTCAAAACGAATGCAATACCAACATATATTGCATCTCATAAAATGTTTGTACATAAATATACATATAAACGATCAATTCAACTAATAAAAATATTAACAAACCACAGCTTAAGGTCAATACATTGCAACGTATGGTTCATAATCACATAGTTTAAATTATTGAGGCATTTTTTTTATCACGTGACCTTTTCCTTTTTTCCGCTTTCTCTATGTGCTTTTTTCCATCACGTGACTGTTCCTTACGTCTTACTCCGCTTCCGTTTCCGGTATTGTGGTGACGTTGAGTTCGTTACAAGATAGTCCGTGAACACACCGTCAATCAGCCGTCGGCCATTTCTCTGAACCATCCAACAAGACACATAATCGTTTATGGCTAAGTTAACACGTTTGCCCAGCAGGGCCGACACGCGGCGCATGCGCTTTGTGTTTCCTTCTATTTTCAGTTTCCCTCTGGTTTTGCCAATTTTCGAGGTTTTCTTTTTTTCTAAAGATATTCGTCGGTAAATGAATTGCCCTGAAAATAAAACCCAAGCCACTTAATCAATTAAGACAATTAATAAATCAAATTCTAAAATAATTGCTGAATTTGACGAGCGGAGTTTTGAATTGCATAATTTTGAAATAAATCACCGGAACAATACTGGTGTTGATATAGACGATGCAATGCCAACACGTTTAGATAACCGAATAAAGACGAACAAAACAAGCTGTGTGTTTACCTAAAAGTCCGTGTGTATACCAAGAAAATCCCCTATCGTCTACAATGTAAAACCCCAGGAAGTGAATTTTCCCCATCTCTAACTGTCTCTCGGTCCTCATGTGACGAACAATCAGTAATGTTATCTTGTGAGGAAACATGAGGGCAATCATTTTGCCTGTCCCGTCCGTCACCAGCTTTGTTCTGTGTACCGTGATCGTCTGAGCCGGTCGCCAATTGTAGGGAAGTCCATTCACTGTCCATTGATCGGGCGACACATTGATAACACTGTTATCTCCGGAAATCGTTATTTCCCCGAAATAGGTTTTTAGATTAGATTTGCTCTCTTGAGTTCCGTTCCTATGTTTGGTGGAGGTCGAATTAATACGTGACCCTTCTGATGATGTGGCGACTTTAGCATTGACAACTATTCCTGCAAGCAATGATCAAGAAAATGAAAACAAAGATATAGTTCTAGCAAGATTTAGTTTCAAATAATTTACACTATTTCCATCTTTTAATCCAACACCAATATAAACCATTCGTTTGAACATTGTATTAATGCGATGTTATCGTCATTAATCTGAACCTTCTGGAAATAATTATGAAGGAATATTGCATGTTTACAAACGCAAAGACCCAGCTCAATGTTTTAATAAAATTCATAAATGACCATGACCATTAAGACTTTTCGTTCCTTCCATAAACGAAGAGTTTTATATATATTAGGGCACAGGATAAGGTTGAAATTAAATCTTAAAGATTAACCGTATGGCATTTCATAGTTAAGAAAAAGTTTACTGCTGCCCAATAATGTTATATATCATCTGTGGGTTACATGTACAGGCTGCGATAACAACGCCCCTTTCTAGGGTTACATGGTCAATGTAGAAATGTACTGGTAGATCCCATGAAAGGACCGTTATTACTAGTATCACAGCCTTAAAGAAGTATATCTTATTAACTCAATGTTCAAAGGGGATCGTATTTGAATTCTGTATTGATGACAAAGTCAATCATACATGTATGAATTAGAATTTTTTTCTTAAATCCTAGTAGCTTTACCATTTAAGAGGGGCTTAATTCAATATAGATAACGATAGAAAGACTTTATCTTATTTTTTAAGCACTCAACCTTCCAAATGAAAAATAACAAATTTCTTCAGTTACCAAGATAGAACCATTTTAACAACGCCTTTGCTAAAAAGCCAGACAAATCTTGTTGATTTCAAAGAGCCAAGACTGAGTGGTCAGCAATGAAATAGACAAGCCTACGTCACATTGCCGATTGACACAACTACCCAACGTCCAAGCTCTTGTTAAAATGGTTCTAAGTACCAACGATACATATGTTACCCTATTTCTCAGTGAAAAACAATGTTATATTTAATGTTATGTAAATGCAATAGTCATGAAAAACCATCAACTGCACGCTGTAGACATAGGTCTGTGGTGATAATATTCACTCTCACATCACGGAGTCTATGACCTGCTTGACATGCAAATGGACCCTAAATATTTATTGAAAAAAATCTGCGAATTTCATGTTAAGCCTAGAATTATTTTTCCTAATTATAAAATAGAAGAAATGATATTACTTTTTGGAATGTAAAGAAAAGATAGTTTTGCTATTAATACACTTGTTCCTTGTATGCGATAGTTTTAATTACAAAAAGCTATTTTATTAATTTATTCTGAATGTCCCCTCGCAATATGCTAGATTCTATCCATTTTCTTTTTAATTTTGAGCAAATGTCACCAAACGGAAATACATGCAAAAACATGTTCTTCAAAATATCAGCGTATAGGGGAAAAGCGTCATTTTATATTTTTAATTCCAAGTGATTATAAATTTAAACAGAATTTTTTTTTCATCACAAATATACTTTGATCTAATTTTAATTTAAAAGTAGTTTTATCCCCGTTATAAGAGAAAGCATGCAGACGTTCTATTGATAAAGGAATTTCCCTTAAATGTGTTTAATCAGATGACAGTTATATTAAAGTTATTATTTCGTTTTTAACAAGTTATTCTTTGTATCATATGAGATTTTAAAAGGAAAATCAGCGAAAATCTGGGGGAAATCAGGTGCTCAAAGAAGGCGAGAGATCAAGCATCAAAGTTCGCAGACATTCGCAGAATACGTTATTTAAACGTTATTTAAACATATTTTAATTAAATGCATTAAGTTTAAATCTTGTAATGCTTTACTATATAATATTCTATATAAATATTTCAAAGTAACTACATGCGCAGATCTGGAGGACCAGACCCCCCCCCCCCCCCCCCCGGGCAGAATTCAAATTACCTTAAATTACCGAAAATCTACTTCGAACTCCCTGGAAAACCTAAAATCTCCTCTGCCCCCCCCCCCCCCCCCCCCCCCCCACGCCCCGGAAAAAAGTTCCTGGATCCATGCATGAACTATCAACAACACAGTGCAGAAAAAAGTGTTAAAATTCCCCAAAGCATGGAAATAAACCTTAAGCTTCCTTTATACAATAGGCCAAAGAAGCAGCCAAATATTTTAACTTTTTTCATAATTAGACAAACTCCGTCATTTACAGAGGCTATATCGAATAAATTTAAACTCTTTTCACGGATGAGATTTTAAGACAAAGTAAAGCAGGTGTAAAAAAGTTTTAAAAACATTTTACAAAACGGAAACAGAAAAAAGTTGTGACCCATGTGTCTCATTGCACTGGTTTTAATCAAGGACGGGTATCAAACCTTATAATTACCAAATAATGTTGATAAGCGATTGGCTACCTTTGAAATTGATATTTTTGGCTTCAAATATAAAGGACTGTGCCTGTATATATACGCATTTTCTAGAAAATTGATATAACAACAAATTAAAACATTCGTAATATTATGACATTTATTGTTTAAAATATGTAAGCAATATTTGTAAAAAATGTTTAGCAAATAGTCTGTCAGTGAGGTTGATCGATTTATAAGGAAGGGTAACGGAGGAATTTCGGTTTTATAATTTTAGGTATTTTCCATGTTTATTTTTAGCTGTATGAAATTGATCAATAATCAAAAATCTGTCATCTGAACACGATTGCGTTTGTCATAACGCCGAAAGTACAGGAATTTTGTGAGTCCATTCAATTGATGGATTTTTATACACATTTTTTATGAATCAATTAAAATAAATGAAATATTTGATTGAAGGCCTCGTCAATAAATGTTGACAATGATCGATCGTATCGGAAATCTTGACTTTATTGTTGAACCGTTCAGAGTGTCATGTCTATAGGACACTTTCACAAGGAAATACTATCTAGTAGGTGCTAGCACGATACGGAACTTTGGCGGCTCGAACAGTGCAGCAGGTGCGGAGCAATGCATCATACACACTTATGAAATCTTCTATATGGACTTTCATGTTTCTATAAAGTTTAATCACATTATATTATTGGCATAAGGTACTTGTACGAGCCGTTTCTTTTAATGAAAAATATACAAACAACGAGAGGTTTCCTGTAATGACCACTACTATAATTATAAATTTCGCTTACATGTACTGAAAGCCGGGGAGGGGTGTCAAGTGTACTTTAAGTTCAGTTCCTTTATCGTAATCTTTTAAGTAAAACCCTTGTCGCACCGGAGCTGCGTCCTCACGGCGATCCCGCTACGTCCTTAAATAATGTAAAACGCCAAGGTAAACGCAGTCGAATCTCACAACGCAACGGCAACTTAGTCCGTCGCAGTGGGATCGCCTTGAACATTTTAGAACGCCATGCGACGGCGCGCACTTTGAACATGCACAGAGTACGCGCCGTGGCTCTGCGTTCTGATAAACACGCCGTAGAAGCGTAGTGAGGTCGCCATGACAGCGCCGTAAGATCTCCAACAGCGCCACGAGAGATCCGTCGGTGCGCTTAAGGAACGCAGCTAGTCGCAGTGACAAGTCAATTGCGCTTGCACGGAGACCTCATGGAGTCCTTTGGGATCTCACTGCGTCTCTATCGCGCTCTCACTGCGCATCCACAGCGTTTGAACAAGTTGTTTTTCATTTGGCTGCGTTTACACAGCGACCCCAAAGAGCTGTTGCTGCGTTCATCGCGCTCTCGTGACGTTTCTTTTGCGTTTTTACCGCGCTCCTACGGCGTTTCTAGTGCGTTGTCAGCAAGACCACGAAAACTCGAACAATGGATGTTGTACAATAGCAAACGATGTAATAATTATCAAACTGGATGTAGATGACTATGTAAAAAGTAGCATTTACTAATATTCAAGGACCTATCAATGGACGTAGATGAAATTCATGCCATTTGGTTCTGACGTTTTCACATCTTTTTTTATGTTTTCTAACAACTAATAACGGATCTTTTTGTAGACCTGACTACCAAGATCTTCACAAATTGTTTAGAAGTAGTTATGTTTCAATTACAACGTACCTTTCCATAAAATCAAAACATTTTCTTAATCATTTGTTTACTAGTTGTAAATTCTTGTTTGTTTCCCATACAATTGAACAAATTAATATTAACCCACCAAGAACGTCTTGTGCACGCAGTCAGCGCGCAGAGCACGCCGTGGACGCGCGGTAAATACTCCTAGCACGTCATGAGTGCTCGGGTGAGACTCAGCGAGAGCACAGTCAATCGCTAAGTAGAACACCGTGGGGACGCAGATTGGTATGACAGGGCCTTAACAAATTATGAAATGTACAGCACTGTAAATTCCTAATTCAACGCGAGGAGTTAGTATCCGCGTAAAATCGCGAGAAGCACATCTCGCAGATACTAAAATCTCGCTTTTATTTTTCGGACAGATGTAAACTATTTGAACTTATGAAAAAAAATTCGGCGTTTGCGATTTTATATTCTCGCGATTTGATGCAAAACCGTTGAATCGCGGAATTAAGTACTCGCGTAAAATAAGAAATGTACAGTACGTCTATTTACCCGAATGGATCCAAATGGGCCTAATGATCACGAATGATGAAGAAATTAATTTTAGACAACTTTATTTTCATTACCAATCGGCTTATTAAAAAAAACCAAACAAACAAAAACCTTAACTGAAATTTCTCCATACGCACGTAAATCGACAAATGTTTATAAAAAAAAATGTGTGTGTGTGTGTGGGGGGGAGGGGGGGGGGGGAGGGGGGCATGTATTGTTAATGCAATACTCACCGAATGATTGTTAGAATCCTTTTTTTCGTCAAAGGGCAAACAATACGTGCATACTGTGCAAGATTAAAATGTTCATCCGATTAAAGCCTCAATTGTACGTGAAAACCGTACACCACATGGACTTGTACATAGAACAACGCTGGAAGTAAGGGGGGGGGGGCAGGGGGACGGGGGGGGGGGGGTCTGTTGAGCCATTTAGAAGGAAAAAATTACCCTTTCGTATGTTTACTATTGAAGAATTATCACACAAGTCCATTGGCCACTGAACTTTTTGTCTTGCCCTTCCACTTGATAAACGATGTAAAATGCATCAGTTTAATAACAGTCTGTTTGATAATGAGCTTCATTTTATATGTTATGTTTTTTTTACTTGATACACTAGAAACTTTAAGGATGAAGTTTTCGTCCTTTATGTAAGTATCAATAAGTAACACAAGTACTAGTGTCCTATCTGATATATTTCATTTTGTCAAATAAAATATACAACATGACTACTTTGACAAAATGAAATATATCAGAAAGGACACTAGTATCTGTGCAGAATAATAATATTAATCAACCAACACATAATAATAAAGTTTTATGTAAACGCTTGAGAGAAAAAAATAAATAAACAAATACGGAAATTCCCTCAAGTGTTTATCACATTTACCCCCCCCCCCCTTTTTAAAAAAAATTCTTGGTTTTAAATTAAAAGTATTGCATTCTGATTGGGGTTGATTGTTCCTTGTGAAAGATTGAACGTAAAGACAAAGATTTATAAAGTGAGCCCTATTTATTATAATGGTTTCGATCAATTTCTAATTCTAATGCGGTTTGGTTATTTTGATACGCAGAATGAAGCGTTCTTTAAATAGAGTCTTCACGTATTAAAGCATATTGACCTGTGTAAAAATAAATTCTTTTTGACAGCTAGCTCACAAATCTTTATTCTAAACCATTTTCTTATATAAGATTTCCTCTTTTTTGTGCTATTTAACTATATAAAAAAGTAGTTTTCAATTGTGTCTTATATTAGCCTTACAAAAAAAATATTCTTTCATCTCCTGAGGTCTATTTTCAGAATGTATAGTCAAATTGAGATTTAATTGTGGGATAATAAGTCAAACAAATGTCACACAGTTAATGAAAATAAAAAAAAATCCCGGCACAGAGAACTATATACATGATTTGCCATGAAGAAAAAAAAATAACGTTGAAGAATCAGTTATTTTTGCAAATACACATGTATTCTTAATTCGGTAATATTTTCCTTAAATACAAATAGATTATATTTGTAAGTGTGTTCTGTTGTCTTTGACAATAGGGTTTTTGCTTAATGAATAAGCAATATACATATATGAAGAGATCGTAAAGTTACTTCTTTGACTTAATATTCTTTTGTAATGTCAAATAGATATATATGATAAATATTACTTTAGTCGTACAAATCACACGTGTGGAAATCATTATTCAATATTGTTTTTATATTCTAAACACGACGGAGTTCTTTTGATTTCTCTTTGAACTTATCTGAGGAATCTACATCTAATTATACTTAAGAACCATGATGTAATACGGAAAAAAGTATGAATATCCGAAATTATTTCAAGTATTACAAATGATTAAAAACAAACTTGTAAAAGTTCACTCAGTGTAAAATATTTAAATTCGCTTACACGCTTATTAAAAAGAACCTTACCGTTTCTCATTACAATGTTTATAAGTATTCCGGAAATAAAACCGCGTTCGGTTTTCGTGGTACAACTTAATGTATTGGTAATCTGCAAGCTTGGGAGGATTTCTTGTTTTTATAAAATTTATGGGGTTTTGGGGTTTTTTTTTCCTTGTTTGTTTTGTTTTGTGTGGGTTTTTTTTAACGAATTTGTGATTAGATTTTATGAAAGTTTAAAGAACCTTGTAAAGAACGAATCGCTGAATATTTTAGAATCACATGACAGACTAACTATGTCAGGAAGTACACCCAAATTACAGATTCCTTACGACGCTTCCTTTTTATTTCAAAAGTGTTGACAATTCATTTTGGTATCGGATTTTATTTCTATTTGAAAGGGTGTATAAGGATGATGTATAAATGTATGTATATTTTTTAATGCGTGAAATGAAAGAATAAAACAAAGCAAAAAAGGTGAACAAACTCACATACCCGACGCTCGTACAATGTACATACATGTAATTTAACAATGCTTATACTCTTGATGAATGATAGTGTACATGCATGTACTAAATACACAAAATAATTAAATAAAGGGACATAAAACCGGGGAAAACTTATCACATCAAAACTTTCTGCAAATATACACACCTGTACTTTTGCCGTAAACAACAACTTAAGTCAAAGTACAAAGGAGCCTACAGTAACAGATGATTATGGAATCCTAAATCTGTGGTAATATGTACATCTACACACTCCGTAATTTATAAATAAAGTTCCTTGAAATTCTATCGGTTGGTTTTAAAGGAGAAGTGCTAATTTAATGTTTGAATAGTTTACTAGTATTCAATACTGGTCAACTTTCTAAGTTAAAAAGGACCAGAATTCCGGAAAAGAACCTTTGAAATTTAAAATTGTTGATTATAAGCACATTTAATTCCTAAAGCCTATACACGTGTAAAACTGTATCTTTATTAAATTATGTGCAGTGATAGATAGATAGATAGAGAGAGAGAGATAGATAGATAGATAGATAGATAGATAGATAGATAGATAGATAGATAGATAGATAGATAGATAGATAGATAGATAGATAGATAGATAGATAGTTAGTTAGATAGATAGATAGATAGATAGATAGTTAGATAGATAGATAGATAGATAGATAGATAGATAGATAGATAGATAGATAGATAGATAGATAGATAGATAGATATTCCCATTATTAACATAGGATAAAGGACAATGCAGAATAGGTGTGACGTATGTGTCTACAGTAGGATCAGAACGATGGATAATTGACGTTTCAGTAATTATCCCATCAAAAGCCCTTTAGAGTGGCATCAATCAATTTTATGATAAGAAATGTCTCTCAATACCCCATTCTTCTCTAGAAGTTAATGAGAAGAATTCAATTAATGTAGGCTAATTTGATGCTTAATCTAATTAATAAAATATGGGTCATGCATTTTTGTGAGTAATTGGTTAAGTTTCTTTTTGTTTGATTTGCACTACCGGTTTCACTTACTACATGAATATTCAGTTAATTACTTCCAACAATTGTTCTATTGTTCAATGTTGATGATTTTGTGTAATAATCACGAGTTTTACACTGTCGTTTTTATCAAACAATAGCTAATTTGACCGAAAAGTACACGAATGATGGGTTTAATTGTAAAATTTATACAAACATAAAAAAGGAAATCCTGTTTTAAACCGTTTTTAAGCGAATGCTAAATAAGGGAAAAATCAAACTTTACGAATTACTAAACAAGAACAAAAGCATCATTAACTTGGAGGTTCATATATATATATAATTGTTAAATGTAGCCATCAATGTTTCCCCCCTCCCCTTCCATGTTAATAAACTCATACAACCGTGCAGGCTAATGACCACAGCATCGTCATTAAATGAATGAATGCAGATTCATTTACATGTAATAAATAATTCAGACGAGAAATGGATATTATTTATGCATACTTGTATAATTGAGGTAGCAGCAGGGCGCACCTGATGAGTGTGCTCCCATCACATAGACAGAGGAGATTGCCCCGCCCATGTCAGACACGGCCATTAACTCACACCTTACTAATTGTTATCAGAAAACAAAAACACTGTAAGCTTGATTCGTGCGTGCGCACACTGGCAAAGTTCAACTTTGCTTGATTTAAATATAGAGTTCATATAATGAAACGACATTATTTTTTTTAAAATCACATTTCTTGAATTGTGTCCTACTAAATACCCGATCAAATTTTATGTCATTTCTTTATTTACATACTCTACAGATATATAAACTTTGATTTTTGTGATCGGCCGCGATTGATCACGGTTGTGTCATAACGAGGCATCCGGCACACCTCACTATTTGCACACACATGACGTAATTACTTACATGTAGTTAAAATTAGCATGCAGTGATATCTTCATGTAAACGTTAATTAATAGTTCTAGAACTTAGGAACATTAAAATGTTGATGTATTTGACCTGAGAATGTACCATATACAGTTACATTGTGCAGGTTTTGTTTTTCTAAAAATCCTATAGGAATTAAATTCCCTATAGGAGAAAAGTCTTTTCTGCAGGAATTTGTTACAGACAGGTAGTTAATCTTTAGGAAATTAAGATTTCCTATCTGATTTTAAAATCCTGAGGGAGTTTTGTGTAAATTTTCTAGAAATTTAAACTCCTACAGAAAATTCTTTTATTCCGATAGGAAATTCCAAATACCCTGTGGGAAAATTGTTTTTCCATGGAAAAATTCTTTTTTCTTTAAGAATTTATTTTTGAATGGTTAAAATATCTCACCTGACAGGTGAGATACATTGATAACAGAAGTGGTTATAAACTTTCTAAGTAGTGGTCTATTACAATTTGCCGTATTTCAATTTTTCGATACATGCAGCTTAGACGGGTGTGAAAATGCCACCTTAGCACTGGCATTATCCGGCACAGTTTGAAGAAAATTTGTACACACACTCAGTATTTTAACAATCAATGACTATCACCGGCATTGACTTTCCCTGAGATAATGTATTTTCAGAATTCCAATTTATGAATGTAGCCGACCCTGACCCACTCACAAGTAATTTCGTCCTTTACCAGCCCTGACCCACTTACCAGATATCTCGTACTTTGCCAGCCCTGATTCACTTACCAGATATCTCGTCCTTTACCAGCCCTGACCCACTTACCAGATATCTCGTCCTTTACCAGCCCTGACCCACTTACCAGATATCTCGTCCTTTACCAGCCCTGACCCACTTACCAGATATCTCGTCCTTTACCAGGTTGAATATGTCGCCCTCATTCCCCATCACATCAAAACAGACGGAATCCTTCAGACCTTTCACGCGAACAATGAAATGGGGGTCACTATCAACTAGGTAAAAGAAACCAAACTTAACACACACACCCATATATATATATATATATATATATATATGTATATATCTGCATAATAATGTTTTATATTCCTGGAAAACTGTTTTAAAACTGTCTATTTATTATCCCTTAACTTATTAATATACAAGTATATTACAAAATAAATTGTTTCAGTAGTAGAATAAAGTATGGACCGGAAGAGTGATTGTAAATTAAAAAAAAAAAGCAACAGCAATATAAACAAGAGGCCCAAGGGCCACATCGCTCACCTGAGGAACAATAGGTATGATTATAAAATCAGCTTAATGGAGTCATAATACAAACTATCTGGACAATGTACAATAATACATGTAGATCCTGTATAAATCAAATTCATTTTTCCCCCTGGCTATTCTTATGTTTATAATCTGACATTAATCCCTTTTCTAATAGGATGATTTTATAGTCATATCACATGTTGAGTATTGCAGTTCTCAAAAAGATCCTTAACAATTGTTTATATATGGGATATAAAGCTACATCAAACTCTGAACCTTCTTGTGTGGCCAAAGAATTGTCCTGGAGCCAAAGTCTTTACAATTATAAAGAATCATCTGGCTGATTAGTTTTTGAGAAGAACATTTTCGCTATATATTCCTATGTAAAACTTTAACAACAACCCCCTCCCCCCCCCCCCCAATGTGGCCTCACCCTACCCCCAGGGATCATGATTTTCACAACTTTGAATCTACACTACCTGAGGATGCTTCCACACAAGTTTCAAATTTCCTTGCTGATTAGTTTCTGAGAAGAAGATTTTTAAAGATTTACTCTATATATTCCTATGTAAAACTTCGACCCCCATTGTGGCCCCACTCTTCCCCCGGAGGTCATGATTTTCTCAACGTTGAATTGACTCTACCTGAGGATGCTTCCACACAAGTTTCAAATTTCCTGGCTTTATAATTCCTGAGAAGATTTTTGAAATTTTCTCAAAAATTTTTCATTAATTTCTAATCATCTCCCCTTTAAAAAGGATGTTGCCGTTTATTTTCACAACTTTGAATCCCTTTTGCCTAGGGATGACTTGTGCCAAGTTTGGTTGAAATTGGCCCAATAGTTCTTGAGAAGATGTTGAAAAT
Source organism: Magallana angulata (assembly GCF_025612915.1). Classification (NCBI taxonomy): domain Eukaryota; kingdom Metazoa; phylum Mollusca; class Bivalvia; order Ostreida; family Ostreidae; genus Magallana; species Magallana angulata. The sequence goes on from NC_069118.1 coordinate 59,898,765, forward strand.
GTGAAAGGTTTACGGACAGACGGACGGACAGACGGACGACAGACAAAATGTGATCAGAAAATCTCACTTGAGCTTTCAGCTCAGGTGAGCAAAAAAAGAATTAAATAAGCTGAAAGAAAACCACGACCAAATAAGAAAAATAAAATATTTAAAAAGTACCGACCGTGTCTATCATCAATCAAAATATTTAATTTAAACTCGTATATATATATGCAGCGTTTATTCTCCCTCATTGATATTCAGACAGACGTTTATTTTTTTTACCAAAAGACAGCTTGTTCCGTTTCAGTTCCAAGCTCCCCTTTAGTGTGTCTCCCCACACAGAGTAAGGGCTGTCGTTCAACCGTAAGTCAGCTGAAATGTTAAAATCCTCTGTTCTTATCATAATATACTAGAAAGTATCAGAAAATGGTTCACAGTGAAGCAAAAGTGAAAGTAGGTTCGTCAATTTTATAGTATTCTTAAGTATCAGAAAATAGAACAGAAAAAGCCTCCTCATTTATACACTTACAACACATATAAAACAAGTCATATAGGAAAGGAAATTAGAAGTTAATTTTCTCATATAAGTATAACAATCCAAGTATTAAAACTGATCAGGCAGTCTTGAGCCAAAAAGATGTTCACCATTACAGTATATTAAAAATTACATGACTAAATTGAACTAATTTAGAATTTCAAAAGAATTCCAAGAAAAGAATTTGACAGCTTGATAATTTATGATACTTAATAACCTAATATATACAAATACATCTTCAAACACTACAATTATATGCACTGAATATCAAATTTCATAGAAGTGATTTATGTTTCAAAATATACAAATTACATGGAATGATGTTCTGTGTAGCCAAGTGGAGGCATTCTAGTAAAGTATTTTAATAAATTCTGCTTTCTATCTGAAATTAGTTAACCGAAATTCCGGAACTAAAATAAGAAGATGACTGCACACTCACCGCTGGGCCGGATGACGTTCTCGTCCTGGGGCCTGGTGACGACCATGGAGGTTAGAGGGGTCACAAAGTTGTACTGTAACAAAAAACACACCAAACATAAAGCCACCTCTAATAACTGAATTGTTCCGACCCAGTGTTTTAAACAAATTAGTAGTTTAGTAGGGAAACTATTATTGTTGTTTTATTTCAAACGCAAAAAATGAAGAAAAAAACATTGTTTAGGTTAAAGGAAAGCTCTGAAAACAACCGAAATTTTAAGAAACTAAAAAATAAAGAATGTTAATTTAAAAAGTATTAGATAGAATCGATGCTTTTTTATTAACCGATAGAAATCGGAAGTGAATTGTGTTGAATTGTTTTTGTATGACCAGAACATAATAGCAGTAAAAAATGTACGATTTATGATTGGTGAATTAAATGCTGAAACCAACTGCCTTTGTTTAACGATATCGTTTTTTTCAAAATTTCATGCTTATCTTTCACTTTGATCTTACTTGCTACAATACGGTAAAATAGGCTGGGTGGCCAACAAACAACTCAAATCTACCAGGTACCTTTATTTGTTTAGCTATATACTATTACATATTATTAAACTTTCATGATAAATACAAACACCTGATTGGTTAAGAAGCAGTTTAAATTTCTATCACGCTCAGCCTTAGCAACACACTTGGCAACGGGTAACACAACGAACTGTAACATGCGCCTAAATTATGCGCATACGCGGTTCGCCGTGGATTTCATTCATGTTACTCCTATATAAAAGCAGTAGATTTTTCTTTAAACTTAAGACAGTCAGAATACTAGAATTGATAGTGCCTGTTTGTGAGGGTAACAGTTAATATGACACTCCGAGAAAACTATCGTTACCCTCCCAAACAGGCACTATTTATATAGTAACAAAATACCAAGAAATTTATCTCTCAAATGTGGGCATGTTTTCTTTATTCTATACGAAGCCTTTCTTCTAGAAGGAGATCAGTTAAGTCTTATATTTAATGGTCGCAACTATCGAACCGACCCTCTTAAAGTTCTGAGTCATTTCTGCATGACTTATCTTAATTAATTACCAAATTTTTCAGTGTATACATAGCTAAGATAAGACAATCCTGTTCAGTTAAATATTTTGTCGCAATAATACTGACAGATGAAAGTTCAAATTTGACTTTCTTGTGAATGAATTTTATGATATAAGTATTGCAGTGCATACTCTACTTAATTTCAATTCACAAATGTCAAACTCTAATTGATTTAGGTACTCTACTCTATTAAAAATCCATAAAACACTTCATTTAGGCTACAATTTACATAATTACCTTCAGAGCCAGTTCAAGTGCCTTTCGTTTGAGTTCGGTTCTGGCAGTAGCATTCCGTTCACGGAGTCTGTTTATTAATAGCTGTTTGATTGTCATGTAGGCCCATATCTTCTCAGTAATGTCGGAGAAATTCGAGGCCACTAATTCACTTGGAGCGTTCTGAATCAGATCAAAGATATTATTCCCAGTAGCTGTCCGCCATTCCAGGGGGCCTTTAGAGCTCGTCCCGCAGATTTCTAACGTCATGGCTGACACGTTGACTTCGGACACCTTTCCTGAAATCACAATTTCCGACCCCTCAAAGAAAATCGGATAAATCGTATTGGTGACAGATTTCCCTACCACCGTGTCATCCAGATACCGGAAGGTTAAGTTAGACAGCAGTGTGGAGGCGACTTCGCCATAGAACCCCGTCAGTTGTAGAGAAGCATCCGACTCCTCGTAGATCTTCCTGACAAACCCGTTGTTCTGGGCTGACAGCTTCTTCAGGAAGCCATAGTCCGCCTCGTCCCCGAACGACAGACTGAAGATAGGCACCTTGTCCTTGTTCCGGCTGCTAATGGTGTCCAGGATTTTGGAGTTGTCCATCTCCCCCTCTGTGGCGTATCCGTCCGTCAGGAAGATCATCAGGGAGGCGTAGGTCGGGTCCCTCTCGTCATCCTCCTGGAGCAGGTCCATGCCCTCGCTCAGGGCGTCATTGATGTTGGTCCCTGCACAGGAAAATAAACTGATACAGTAACGATCAAAACCAACCTAACAGACAGTACTTTCAGGGTTTACTCAGGGTTTACTCCGGGTTTACTAGAGTGGACCCAGAGTAAACCCAAAGTAAACCCCAATCAGAAAAGAAGTATACACCTGAAGCAGACGCTACTTATGTATTTGGAATATACAATGGGTGGGGATTAATAGAGACAGTAAGATAATTAGATAAAAGACGGGTCTGGTTCACATTTTAATGTTTAAAGAGGACCACAAAACCAAACCGAGTAAACCCAAATAAGACAATGAGTGGAACCAAAGTAAACCCAAACTGGAAACAAATTTTCCAAAAGTGAACCCAGAGAAAACCAAAAGTACACCACGAAAGTTAGGGTTTAGTTAGGTTGACTCTGGTGCTAGGTTGGGTCTGATCGGTACTGAGAGCCATTTTAACAAAACGTTGAAAGTCGGGTAGTTGTGTCAAACAATGTGACATTGGTCCGTCTTTTTCATTGTGGGCCATTCAGTCATTGCTTATTGAAACCACAAGATCTGTCCGACTCTAAGGCAGCTTTAAAGTTGTTTGTGAATATTTCGCTTCAATTCATTTTCAATTCATCATGATGCAAGAAGTATAAAGTTACCGGTTTATTAACCTCAATGTCTAAGGTCTATTTAGAATTGTTCCATTATAAAAAGTATAGACCATGTGTTTTGGAAAAAAAATAAGTTTCCTTACTTATGTTTTCTAGGAATCTCCTGTTGAAATTATTTGTAAGTCAATACATGTACAACTCAACCATTTTTACATGATATGTAAGCAAGTGCTAGCCATTGTTTTCCACTCTGTAACTACATAACGACCAGGTCTATATTTTTCATTCCAAATTGAATACCTCGTATTATAATAAGAAAGAAATAGAGTTGGTTTGCATATTGGAAAATACATAGTGTAACTTATGGCTGAAGTATTACCAAATGATTATTATACATAGTGAAGTTATGGCTGTATTGCTAAAGTGTTACCAAATAATTATTCGTTACATCAATACAAAGACCCTTATTTAATACGTTTCTTTTAATCTTTATCAATCATTAAACTATGAAAAGTTTAACACTTTTTATTCCACATAAGTACATGTATCTCACTGTCAACACGTAATTGCTGCCTAGTCTAGAACTGTTAAAAATTTACTTTTAAACAACATGCATACAAAAGGTTTCATGAATCCATGACTAAGGTCATACGCTGGGAATGGAGACCAGATTTAGTCGTGTCATTTGAGATAGCGACCTAGTTAACAGTTATTACTTTTCTTTTAAAGTAAAAATACACCATTATTAATACCATTCACGTAATTTTCAAACCGAAATAGTCCAGAACGCGAGAGAGTTCCAAAAATGGCAGCGGTACCTAACCGTGCTTGAAACATAAAAGCTGATTGATGGTAGATGTTCATGACCAAATTCTTTAAGCCATCCACACTACTCAAACCTGCGCCATAGACAACATTTTAAGATCAGCAGACGATAACTTACAGCCATCAGCCTCGATGTCATTTATGAAGTTTTTGGCGGCGTTCACACTGTACTCGTTCACCTCCACCAGTGCAGAATGGTTCCACCATTTTGTGACGTCACCGTTAAACCGGATGATGTTGAACCGATCGCCCTTAGCGAGGTTTGATAAGATTTCGGACATGGCGGTCTTGAGTTGGGTTATTTTTGTGCCCAGCATAGATCCACTGTAGTCTAGGATAAACAAAACTTTTCTTTTCATTCTGGGCAGGCCTTGGGGGGCGAAGTAATGAACAAAATACCCATTGACCACCTGAAACAAAGTAATATGTTCAAAATAAGTATCCCAACAACAGAATCATCTGCCTTGCCATTCTTTATAACGGATTAATTGATAGAAGATGAGAAATTGAGACATGACAAACATGCCTGTTTAAGTTATACATGAATATAATGCATATTTAAACACATCCATGTCGCATTTCTATGTAATTTATCCAATAAAATAAAGTTCATATATAATCTGAATTTAATTTCAATGAGTTCTACATAAAACAATTTCCAAAATTAATTAAGATTGGAATTGTTTGTTTTTAAATTCAGTTGATTGCAATAATCTAGATCTGACTTGATTGAGTTCTGTTTGTATGTCCGTATCGTACCATCACTTCTCCAACATGTGTTGTCCTCTCTACATCGTATTCAACAATAAACAATCCCGACATGCCCTGTAAAGATGCGCGCTTCTGGTCTTCCGGGGACGGGTTGTACCGGATGTAGGCTGAGGTCAAGGACGGCCGCCTTATGGTGGCGTAGGTATTCCACACTACAACAGAGGCGGAAGGATACGTGAACCAGGGTGGTGATGAGTCCATGAATTTGTGGTAGAGGAATAAAAAGAACATTGGATGAGTGAAACAATAGAATAAAAGTTACTTTACAAAAGATAAACGTATGCTGGATGGTAAACAAATTAAAAAAAACAAGCAGACGCGGCGGGATACATTTACGTGGTGGATCCATGAATCGGCGGTAAAAGGGTCAGGAGAATGTTACTACTACAAAAGACGCGGCGGGATACATTTACGTGGTGGATCCATGAATCGTCGGTAAAAGGGTCAAATGTTACTACTACAAAAGACGCAGTGGGATACATTTACGTGGTGGATCCATGCATCGGCGGTAAAAGGGTCAGGAGAATGTAGCTATACACATGATATGAGGAGGCTGGATGGTAAACATATAAAACATAAAGTCTGTCCTCAACTTTTAAATACGATATTTTTGTTTGGAAACTATCATTTAGTAAACTAATCTGATTGTTTTAGTTTTAAACTATGAATATTTTCCTACAGATTTATACATGTACAGAGGTCTTCCGTTCACTGAAAATTGGCTCCACCACACAGCCGTCTTACTTAGTGTATATTTCCTTTTACAGAGTGAGACTGATTTAATTAAATAAAGCAGAATGAGCTATATTTTGCTGTGAAAAAAAATGATGTAATGGTTATTTAGCATGTGAGTACTTCCTATATGATGATTAAGGTTTAAATAGATCGTTAAATCTTAAAGAGTGAAACATTTCTCTACAGTATAACGAACCATATGTACGGGACGACAGTAATATTACCATTCTTTAATTAGAGCATCTAAAAGACGATACATGCAATAAAACAAACTCATTTTGTCCTTTTTGTACATTTTTAGCAAGTTAACAATTTCACGATAAAAAATATGTCATGAAAATTGCCGCTCATATTGCTTTAATTATAGAAGGTGTATTTATGGGAGCAACACGCGATAGTCTTCTGAAATAAATACTTACAAAAATATTTCATGTACATGTAATCTTTTATGGACTGTGTTTCTGTATGAATATTATCAATGTCATAATAAGACCAAATCATGGAAAATGCTTTTTTAAGTTTATTTTAATCCCGCTTTAACCGTTTATAACTATTTTCTTTGAGACCAATTCCAGACAGACAGCTCCATGATAAATGGCGAATTGTGAAACAAAGCGTTGTTTATGGGTTCCTAGTTTTGCATATTAACAGCGTAAAAACTTAACTATTAATTGCCCCGGTCTCATTCTGCGGAGCAGTCATACATTTCTCATTTATCTTGCAATCACGGTGTACACAAACAACAAAACGACACACTACCTGTACAGGTGTACGGTGTACGCATTGTGTGTGAAGGTCAGGGACATTTCTGTATTGATACTTCACTTTGAAAAAGATGATGCTTATATAGTAATTGTAGATCAGTCCTCTAGTCACATTCAAATAAATGGTATATAGTAGATCAGCTCACATTACCGGTACATTAACCTTTTGCTTTTTTTAACCTTTGAAGCCCAGAGCCATTCTTTATAACAGAGTGACATTCCTTTTTTTTAATTTCAATGGACCTTTTCATATAATCAGCAAATCTTGTCTGATCGTCATATACAATGCAGGTGCACATCTTCAGATGGTGTTCAACATATGTACAAATTTTCAGACGTTTTCATGGTGTAGTAAAAAAATCTATTGGGGGGGGGGGGGGACAAAACTGCGTCTACAGACAGAGAGACGGAGAGACAGACGAACAGAATGATTTCTATATACTCCCCGAACTTCGTTACAGGGATATTAAAATCAAACAGAATAAAACTTATTGATATACATTCACTGTCAACATGTCGGTCTTGAACCTGCTATGCGATGCACATTGAACTTGCATGTGCCATCTTGTACGATATTTTTCTTTGTTTCTTTTCACAAGAAAAAAATGTATGTAACAGTAGTTATTTTAAAATAAAAACGGGTATATAGACCAATTTAAAAAAAAATTTGATCAAACACTATGTTAGATTATTGTTCATGATGACAAAATAATAATTACATGACAGAAATGAATAACCACAACAAATGGTATGATATCGTTTTTGATGAGTGATACATGAATGTTAAAACTTTTTATATAGAGAGCAATAATTTTAATATGAAAAGTAACAAACAAATATAGTTTGTGATTTATTGTTATGTCTAAGATTAATGCTTCTATATTTGTTATTAGTAAACTTTATACGTAGCTTCGAGCATAAATAACACATGTCAAACCTTCGTAGAACTGACCCAGTGTTATGATCATCTACATAATGTTTGTTTTATTATTAAAATATTTTAAAGAGTGAATAATTGAAAAGCGTGAAGACATTTAAAGTCACCAACTTCATTAATTGGCTACCTGTATTCCATGCATAAGAGGTGATTTATTCCGAATAGGTTTCTATGGTAACACAAGGTGACAGCATCTTTTATTTAAATGAGAAAAAGCAAGGACAAAGTGTGTCATTAAAACTTAATGTCTGAATCTTAATTGATGAATCATTCTAATTTATTACCCAGGACGTGTAGAGAGGCTTTACACGTGTAAGATCTAATGCTTCGTAACTACGACAGCATTAACTTAAATGTTGATACATGATCCTAATTGCAATAACTTTTGAGCTATATATCTATTTATATTCATTTTATTTATTTGTCAGATCTGACATGGGTTATTCATAACAGTTTTCTTTTTTATTCTTGAAAAACCAGTTGTAAAATGTATTGCGCTGGTCAAGTATGATAATTATCCGGTTTTTATCTTCTTCTTTTTTATTTTCAATGAAACAAAGTCAACAGTGATTAACCTTCCCAATTATATTATCAACTGACTTATTAACACTGAACTAAAATGGAACATATTGGAGTTATAAAAAAAACTTTGGTTCTAACGACGACATACTCATTAGTGTTAAATTTGAATGTGGTCTTTATCAGTGGCCTTGGCCTTTTGTTCAAAATCGTGATATAACAAATGATATTACAAACACAGGTGCTTGAGGACAGGATCGACCCCCTCCCCCCGTGCACCCCACTCCCCCAAAGTATATAGACCCCGGGACTTTCTTTATTTATTGTTTATTCAATTATCATTTTCTGACATTTTTCTAATCTAACTTATTCATTCATTGCCCAAAATTTGTATGATATATGTAGATGGTCTGTTTTTAAAAAATGTTTCTTTTAGGTAATTTTGTGCAATGAATGTATAATTAGATAGAAATATGTCATAAAAGGATGATTTAATAATAACAAAATAAATAAAATCCAGGGGTCTATATACTGGGGAGGGGGGGGGGGGGTCGATCCTGTCCTCAAGCACCTGTAATAACAAGTTGCCAATTACAGTTGAGGAGACTGACCAAAAAAAGACAGAAAGACATGACGACCTGAGATTCATAGTGATGTGTTACCTAGGACATGATGTTACAGACTTGGAACTCATCTTTGTATTTATCTTATTCAAGTACAAAACATTTCATTCAGGGCATACATATTACTGTGTAATTAAGAGGGCTGGATGGTCGCAGCCATATTAAAATTGTATTTGATCTCACTTAAAAGAAAAGTTCTTTATAAAAATGCATATGGAAATGCCTAAATTAAACAGTTAAAGCATAATCGTTGACTTTCTCTCTACTAAATAATAGTTTATGGCTAAACAGATCATATCTTTACATGTTCGATAGAACTGATGGTCAGTTAATGACCCTCCAGCCTCATTATCATCAACAGATTAAATCTTTATCGGCTCACACGGTACGTGACATTACTGGGTGTAGTCAATGAAATAATAAAATATTTCTAAACTCTTATATAAAAAATATTTTCTTTGACGCATCATGTGGGAATTTATGCATAGAAGAAATTATGATTTAAATATATGATATGCTAGATTGATATCTAATTAGTTAAACAATGCACTTAAAAACAGTGAAAGAAACATTTATAGTTATACGCGTACCTATATATTGTTTTTAAACTGCTTAAAAGTGAAATTAGTATTTTTATATCGTAGTCTTGTCTGATTCTATTTGAATTACTGATTATAGATTTTTTTCAAGAAATAAAGGATTTGAAACCCAGCGGATACAAATATTTTGAGAATAAACTTTCCATCATCCAGAGGATCTAGCGGGTTTTCATTGACTTTGTTAAATAATGTGGAATAATCAATATTCCCAAGGCCTCAGATTTTGCTCATTTCGCGGTAACGCTTTATATATAATGCCGTTATAAACCAACGAAGTGAAAAGTCAACGATTATAAAACATTATACCCATATCATTTCAAATCCACAATAAAACAGTTAAACAAACCTTTAAATTAATAAATCGCGAAAATTGTCCATTCGCAAAAATTAGCCCAGGCGAATTTTAATGATGTTCCAGTGCATATACTACTCACGGCTGTTCTGGTGTTCTGTCAGAATATCGTCTCTGAGCGGTGGCACATGGAGCTGTGTGATGGCACGTGACTCCTGAATGGTGACCTCCACCAGCAGACTGTCCACGATCTGACCCGGATTGACGTAGATCGTGTGGTCGTAGTTCCCGCGCCGCCGCTGGAGCAGTTCATTGTAGGTCAGGGTGAAGGTCACCTCGCTGAAGGCCGCGATATTTATAGAAATCTTGAACTTGTTTGTGTCCCTTGGTCTGAAAGGAAATGTTTCATGTTACCTGTATATTACGCACAACCTAGATGCATCATGATGTACTTTATTGGTAGACTTGTTTTTGTGTGTGTCTGGTACAAATACCTTATTTCAACGTGTACTTGTACCGAATACAGATACTTAAATTGTTTCTATGTGTACCGAATACAGTAACTTGTTTCTATGTGTACCGGATTCAGCTACATGTTTCTATGGCTCCAAGATACAATTACTTGTTTCTATGTGTACCGGATACAGTTGATTGTTTCTATGGCTACCGGATACAATTACTTGTTTCTATGTGTACCGGATTCATCTACATGTTTCTATGTGTACCGGATACAGTTAGCTGTTTGTATGTGTACCGGATACAGTTACTTGTGTCTAGGTGTACCGGATACAGTTACTTGTTTCTATGTGTACCGGATACAGTTACTTGTGTCTAGGTGTACCGGATACAGTTACTTGTTTCTATGTGTACCGGATACAATTACTTGTGTCTAGGTGTACCGGATACAGTTACTTGTTTCTATGTGTACCGGATACAATTACTTGTGTCTAGGTGTACCGGATACAGTTACTTGTTTCTAGGTGTACCGGATACAATTACTTGTTTCTATTTGTACCGGATACAGTTCCTTGTTTCTAGGTGTACCGGATACAGTTATTTGTTTCTATGTGTACCGGATACAATTACTTGTGTCTAGGTGTACCGGATACAGTTACTTGTTTCTATTTGTACCGGATACAGTTACTTGTTTCTAGGTGTACCGGATACAATTACTTGTTTCTATTTGTACCGGATACAGTTCCTTGTTTCTAGGTGTACCGGATACAGTTATTTGTTTCTATGTGTACCGGATACTATTACTTGTGTCTAGGTGTACCGGATACAATTACTTGTTTCTATTTGTACCGGATACAGTTCCTTGTTTCTAGGTGTACCGGATACAGTTATTTGTTTCTATGTGTACCGGATACTATTACTTGTGTCTAGGTGTACCGGATACAATTACTTGTTTCTATGTGTACCGGATACAATTACTTGTGTCTAGGTGTACCGGATACAATTACTTGTTTTCTAGGTGTACCGGATACAATTACTTGTGTCTAGGTGTACCGGATACAGTTACTTGTTTCTATTTGTACCGGATACAGTTACTTGTTTCTATTTGTGCCGGATACAGTTACTTGTTTCTATGTGTACCGGATACAGTTACTTGTTTCTAGGTGTACCGGATACAGTTACTTGTTTCTATGTGTACCGGATACAGTTACTTATTCTTTATACCGAATTGGGTACAGTACCTTGTTTCTATGTGTCCACCTAACTGCCCCGTCAACCTGGCGTTTTTGTTATTTACACTGTGTGTTGCATTACGAATACCTTGTTTTTAAATGTGTGTGATACAATACTTATATCTACACATATATGTACCTTGGACAATCCCTCGTCTCTATATGATGCTTATCTCTACACGTATATGTACCTGGGACAGTTCCTCGTCTCTATATAATATTTGGAGTTTACACCAAGTATATAATACTTGGTGTTTTTATACCTGGTACGTTAACTGGTTTGTATATCTACCGGATAAAGTACCATGTTTCTATATATACTTGATAAAGTTCAATGTTTCTCTGTGTACCGGGTACAGTATCTTATGTCTAAACATACCGGGTACAGTTCATTGTCTCTATATATACCAAGTACATTTCTTCGTCTCTATATATTCCGGGTACAGTACCTGGTTTCTATGTGCCCTGCTGACTGCCCCATCCACCGGGCGTTTTCGTAAGTGTTCTTAGCTACCTCCTTTTCCTTGATTTCTCCCAGATAAACATTTCCGTCAATCTCTCTACAAAAAACTACATCATTACATGTACAAAAGTTGCTTCCCACCAATTACCACTACATTTTCATTTTTATGGGCTAAATTGTACGCAGTAGGGCTACTTTTAAGTCTTTTCTATTGTTATCTGAATAACACTATGTTACAGAAGCCAGTATCAATGTCGTACATACATGTATGTAATTGACAACAATAGAGTTAGATGCTCTAGCATTATATTTTGTTATCACCTTAACTCACATCATTTTAAATAAGCCAGGAAGGAAATGTAATCTCTAATTATATAAAGTTCCTGGGATAAATTTTCTACTTTTATCTTTATCCCTCAACTTTTTTTTTACAACTACAACAGTTTGTAAGGGAATACATTTATGAAGCAATGAAAGCAACTGGTGAAATATAGAAGAACACACACAATAATGTGTCGGCAATGTACATTAAACAACTTAGGGAAGGGGGGTGGGGGTAGCCTAAGGGTCCTCCACACACTTGGGGAAAGTTCTGCCTATAAGCCCATTCTTCTAAATTACGTAAAGATATGGATTTTTTGTTCGACTTGAAAATGACCCTAAAAAACTCACTTTTTGGAGGAAAATCAACTTTTTGAAATTTTACCAGTGTTCATGAAAATAGAAACCCCTGCAGTATTCGAAGTCGGAACCTGCGAGTTGGTAGACTGAAGGAACACCAACTGCGCCACAGAGACAGAAAACAAATATTGGTTGTATAAACTGTTTCACAATGCGCTAAAATGTTGTGACGTACTGTCGTAAAAAGTAAAATCCACGGGGTGTCGAGGACCTTAAAGCATATTTGAAGTCCCAGTGACTTGCAACGATTTGGGGGGAAATTACGTCCAATGGGAGAGATAAGGCAAATAAACATACAAAAAACAACAACAACACGTGACAACGATTGTACGCAAAGAAAAACTATAATTGGAAAGATGGGATCTTACAGCGTGAAGTTTGAAATGAATGCTGCATCCGGTAACGTGACCTCAAAGAAGGTTTCCGTTGCTCTGACGTCATCGTTAATTATAGTACTGGTAACACTAGTGGACGAAAAACGGTACAGTATACTGGACTTGATGTGGAGAGATACTACTTTGGTTGTCTGAAGAAAAAAATACAACACAATAGGTTTGATGTCGTATATACAGTAAATATTCCAGAATTCAGACTAATTAAGAAAAAGTGTCCATGCACATTAAAGGAATCTGTAAGAAAAGTATATTATTAAAACCATTGCATAAGATTAGTACATCGAGTTAGGCAAAGCAATAAACATGTAATTCAAAAGTGGCAATAAAAAGAATATTTATGCTCAGACTATTCGCCTTAAAGATATAAAATTCTAGCATGCGTTCTACTTAAAAATGATGGGGAGAAAGTTTGATTTGGGAAAATGGGGTCAACAGAAAGTTTATCGCTACATGTAATTATAGACAATAGAAGTCCCTAGTGTATTCGAACGCGGGACCCGCGGCGTACAAGTCTTGTCCTGGTCTCATTGGGTCTTATTTTGGAAATATAAATAGTTTCACAGTGGGTTGAATTCGCCATGTCGTGACATTCTCTTATAAAAAGTAAAAGTCCCTTGGTGCCTAGGACATTTATTATTATGGCACACCGACGTGTAACCTTTTTACTTTAATTTAAGTGCATGCCTGTTATTTTTTTTTTATAAAAGCGTAAACGGTCGATATTCGTTCAGATATTGTTATTTTAAAGGAATAAGGAATCATTCTTTGAGTATAATGTGTTTTAATATCGGTCGGAGCGGGGTCAAATCCAAAAGAGACCAAAGGGTTTTATGATAGATTTGACCAAACTCCGACCGAAATTATCACCTCGTAATATTCAATTATGATTCCTTTTTACTTATATACTAAGTATATATTATTTCCAATTAATACACTTTAAAAAAACATTATGTTAAAACCACTATTTTCTTTGTAGCACATACTACGTGTATATTTGTATTACTACGCGGCGCAGCCAATATCGACTCATGTTTTATGAAGTTATTTAGGGCTTTATGGTTTAAATGTTCTGATGAAAATGTAAATATAATATTCTCGAGCTTCAGTTTGCTAGTATGTACAATTTGTGATAGAATGGAGAAAGGTTATCAAACATGGTTACATAAGAAGGTGTATACTACTCGTGTATTCCTTGATGTACATGTATATTCAAAGTACATAGTCGTAAAACAATATGTAATTTATCAATACATATATTCAACATGCATAGTTGTTGTTGTCATTTATTAGTTTCTATAAGCAGGCTCGCTTTTATATTCAGATAATACTTAAGTGTAGTTTTTGATTCTCTGAAAAATGAGATGCATATCAACAAATTATAACTTGTGACATTTTTACTTATAATTTTTAAGTATTATTTTCTTCAGCTGCGTTTTACAAGGTTTTGGAATGAATGTTGTCTCTTTGATTTAATGATATATTGAGTACGCTTGATTTACTAACACCGTTGAGGCCGTGTTGTTTATTGTTTATTCATTTTTTGATTAAGCCCAATGGCATATCAGATCATTTAACATATAAAACAAAGTAAAGGGTTTGAAATACCGACAGTGTGATACAAAGACAGTGCGCCAGAACATACAGTAACTCCATAATCTTTTATAATAAATATACTTAAAATAAAACATAACTTTCCCATGCATCAACCAGTGTAAACTCTCCCTACTTTAGTGCCGTGGTGTAGACATGGTGTTCACACACTTTAGTGCACTAAGTCTGGGGCACACGTTGAAAGGCGAAACACTTTTAAAATGTTGTCAGAGAATTGTACGATCGTAAATAGACAAATTAGTTTATGTATTTAATAGATTTTGTGTGTCAAGTTCAATTTGTATTTATGTATGAAAGTGATTTTATTTGAAATGTCATTTTCGTTTAATCTTTAAAAGGATATGATAAAAAATTTACCATATCAAACATATTTCTTTCTTCACTTTTAGAATAAAGTTATGGAATATCCCAATACGTTTTATACGTATATGAAACATTCATTTGATTCCTCAAAAAAAAGTTTTAAGTACACAAACAAATCAACAGACATCAGATCCCCTGTACAAAGCATTTTTGGGAGTTGATTTTAATCAACTCTCCTATGCTGTTACACAAATCATTGCCGCTGACAAGACTTAGTTCTTGAAAATAATTGATAAATTCGATGTAATGTATTCTTAAGCATTGTTTTTCAAGGAACTTATTTATAAATACCTTGAAAATAGTCAGATTTTAAATGGTACGAACAATTTAAATATTTTTTGTAGTCGTATGTATTCCTACGCCAGAGTTCAATATAGTCTCGTTCAACTCGACGCTCGACTGTCTCCGTAAATCCTTGTCGGAGATTTACGGTGTCAGCCGAGCGTTTGGTTGAACGAGACTAGAGTTCAATATTGCTTGGATCGATACAATATTTGAGAAATATTTCTATTACTGTTACATAGTTTGATTGAATTAATTTTATCTTTAAATATTATTTAACATGATTAATATGAGGGTTTCTCGACATTCTTGTCGAAAAAGTCCAAAAATTCATATTATAAAAATGTGCGTTATTCAAATTAGAAACTTCATGTAATTGTAATGCAAAATCACATATCATTGATCTTAAATTATATAAACATCGACAAAATGAACTCCCGTCAGTTCTTCAGTACTTTGATTATCTTTTGTTTATATCCCCTGCTAGACTGTTGTACACCTAATAATGCTAAATTAAGTGAGCATGATGCTCATAACTCAGAGACTTAATCCGTACTGAGATGATTGTAAAGTGTTTTGACTTGCTTACAAACCCTGTACAACTATAAACACTAAAATAGGCTCCAGCAAAATCATTAGAGTCTTGAAACTAGGGATGATGCATATACCATATTTTATGTGATTAATTGCAATTTCTAAAAATTTTATGATAATGACTGTAAGTAGTAAACTGTCACCGTAGGCTGTGCATTTCTTTTACATAATTACCCATCTTACTTTCAGTTCTAAAAACAAAAAGACGACACTGCAATTAGACCTTCGGTGAGTAATACGCCAAGGAGTCCAGATTTACCAGACTATTATGAAATTATTAATTACGTTAAATGAACAAAAATAACATTGTAATTATCATTTAAAATGTGTATGGATTGCGTACGTAATTCAAAAGTTTTCTTATATATGAATATATGGGAATGGTCAATCCATCTTGATTATATAACTCTCTAATTGAAACAGTGGTGTCGAACCAGCGTTCACGTTGTAATTAATGTCGAAAAGAATAAATCTACGAATAACGTGAAGAAAATGAAATCGGTTTAGCAAAACGATAAGACAGTTATAGAATTGTGAGCGCCGAAGCTGATTCCAGGATTTCAATGCTAGACCTTGTACCACATTTTGGCAAATATCTTTGCTGCTTGTTGAAAGGTTAAGGTGGAAATCTACATAAAAGCACCGATTATACGCCGCTCGGGATTATAAGTGCGTCCAAGTAAATAAATCAAACTTTGGTAAACAACATGTTGCATTGTGACACAACCAAACAACTGTTGTTAAAACGTGCTGAACGCCCGTAAAAGTTTCACTAAGAACGTCAGAACTGTTATTCCTTCTCCGCGCTGCAATGTTGTTTTTTAGCCATTTTCATTATAAATTCCTTTGATGGTTTATATCAATGAAATGTTAGGAGCGACTTTTCACAAGAGAAAGTGTATGAAAGCCCCCAAACCTGAATTAATTAGCTTACAAGAATTTAAACGATTTCTTAGTTTATAGAATCAGAGCAGTGTGGTTCAAATTCCCGGCATTTCTCAAGTTTTAATGATGCTGAGAAGTATGATGAATCTGTGAAACAAACATTGTATCTCATGTGACTTGATTCATAATGATGCATTCATTAATTATACTGGAACATGTATACATGTACTCTAGTGAAAACAATAGCAAACCAAATACTATCTCTCTCTCTCTCTCTCTCTCTCTCTCTCTCTCTCTCCCCTTCTCTCTCTCTCTCTCTCTCTCTCTCTCTCTCTCTCTCTCTCTCTCTCTCTCTCTCTCTCTCTCTCTCTCTCACGGAGTGTATTGATCAGTTCATAAAGATACATGCAGATTGTTCATATGAAAAATCATTTTGTGAAAATCTCCAATCTCTCTCTCTCTCTCTCTCTCTCTCTCTCTCTCTCTCTCTCTCTCTCTCTCTCTCTCTTTTAATTCCTGTCGCTTACATACACACACATACAAGTACATGTTATATTCACAAGTAAATAGTCGCAAAATAAAGCTAAATGGGTCAATACGTAACTCACCTCTTGGGTTTTTTGAACAATTCGATTATAAGTACTTTATTTTCATAAGCTTTGATCTGGAGTAATGAACTTTATGAAATATTTTTGAATACCATTGTATGTCATTGATATATGAGGATTCCAAT
Organism: Magallana angulata; assembly: GCF_025612915.1. Classification (NCBI taxonomy): domain Eukaryota; kingdom Metazoa; phylum Mollusca; class Bivalvia; order Ostreida; family Ostreidae; genus Magallana; species Magallana angulata. The sequence goes on from NC_069118.1 coordinate 59,916,095, forward strand.
TCCACAGGTGTTTCTACATGTACCTGCTTTGTGACCTAATTGCGGTCTAATTACCTGTGTACAAAAATCATTCAAATAAAAAAAAAATTGTTTGAATAACGGTGAACAGATCTGCATCTATAATAGAACCAAATCTAATCTGTACCTAAAAGAAGAAATTCAATTAACTGAAATTGACATCTGTAATTATAATAACAGGCTTTTGATCGCTCCCTTTGATTTAATCTTTTCGCGGGTCGGTTTGACAATTGAACCTTTCTTTCAAAATCAATTGAAATGGTTAACCACACGTCACTTTAAGATTGTCGTAATTAATTCTTCTGCATATTAATGAGTCAGGTGCTGGATTAGTTTTATTCTAATGAATGGCCGACCCGCCATTAATGTCATCAGGGCCCATCAGGGACGGTAACTCGGTCAGAGAGACATCGGGTGACATAATAAGATACTTACTGCTACAAGACTGTCAGATTTAGTATCAGTCTGTCCGCAAAGTTCTATCAGCAGAAAATGCTAATCATATTTCAGACATATTCTCATAAATTAGTTGGCTTAGTCCAAGTTTATATTTTTGTAATTTACGAGAATAACTTGACTTTTAATTAGATTTTGTTTAGTTCAACACGAATGCCGGCAAACGTGGCTACGTTGTGATTTTAACCATTGTTACCTGCCAAATTGTTTGATACTGGTAAACGATTTAAATAGAGAATTAAAGATAATAATATTTTTTCAATGTTTGTCTATTTATACATCTTTATTTATATTATCTATTCCAGGCATTCATATTTAAGTCGAAGATCTACGTTTCACTTCATAAACAATGAATGCTGACCCAATTATGTAGTGTGATATTCTTATATACATTTAATAAAATATGAATATTACTTTTGTTCATATGAGATTAATCAGGAGTAAACACAAGAACATAGAAACCTATAAAAATGACAACAACCAATTTTATGTACATAACATACTCCATACTTGTACCTGCTGCGCTAAACAAGGTAGCCAATATATTGACAGGTGTGCAAAAACAGACAGACAGAGCAAAACAGGCAAAACAGTTGTAGTATACAGATAGTGCCTGTTTGGGAGGGTAATTGTTGAAATTGACACCCCGAGAAAACCATTGTCAACCGACGCGAAGCGGAGGTTGACAATGGTTTTCGAGGGGTGTCAATTTCAACAGTTACCCTCTCAAACAGGCACTAATTATCTTATTATACTGAATGTCTTATTTTTTAAGAAAATTTCATTGTTTTTATATAGAAATGAAGTGAATTCTACGGCGAACCATACGCGCATAATTTACGCGCATGTAAGAATTCGTTGTGTTACCTTTTGCCAAGTGTGTTGCTAACGCTGAGGGTTATAGAACGGATTACCAACTGCATCTAAACCAATCAGATTTCAGTATTTAACATGAAAGTATAATAATAACTGATATCAGCCCTAATCTCCCGAACATTTTTGGCATTGAAATGACTACTCCCGTTCATTAGCATCTCCATTAACAACTACTCCCAATAATCAGCGGCTAGCTGGTGCAAGAACAAAATAATTAGTTTATCTGTACGCCATGAAAAATAGTACTGAAAGCAAGCCTTAGAGCAGGTCTCAAATTAAGAACTGAATATATGGAGAAAATTGTAATTTAACCATTTGTGTCAAATCTGTTACATTTGTTTGTAGATTTCATTAGATGTACGGTTTTTAAAATGAAGCGATAGACACACATATCTACATATATATCATCCTCCCAATATAATACTATTTTAAGTTTAAATGCATATGACCTTAGAGACCACATCTGATAAATTAGTACTATAGTGAAGTGGACAGAACATTCCAATTGCCGATTTACTGTTTCTTGTTAACATTTGAATGTACAATATGTACAATTCATTATCATTTTTTTTGTCTTAACGACATAATGACCCTCTATAAAGAGAAGAAAATTATGTAAATTGTGTCCACAGAATTTACAATTAGTCTTATGATTTGGCACATTCTGTTCGGCGAAAGACAAGCATTACACGTGGTACCGTGGTAGACCTAAAATATATTTAATCTCAAAAATGTGCTACTCTAATTAAATTTGTTTTTATTTGTTTATTTGCGGAGAGAAAGCGATGCCCCCCCCCCCCCCCCCTGGGATTGTGTCTTCAACGGGCACCTGTTACCAGAAGCCGGTGAACACCTGGCCACTGCATGCAGGTGATCTCAGTGGTTGGATGTTAGCGTCTCTGAGAATTATAAGACCATGATAAAGCACCTTTCTGTGGATTCCAATAGACACCAATCAAATTAGCGCGTGCAGCAGATTGGTATTAACATGTATCGACTGTTGATTGTTTATGTAAATGCGTCTCGTCAATTAATGTTGCCCGTTTTATTGGTCTGTGTATTAATTTAATAAGTGCACGACTAAAACTAAAAAAAAAGCAATTTGATGCAAAAAGTGCATCTATGATAATCAGCCAGCTTATTTTGTTTGTTTTTTGTAAGGCAGAAAGGTACACGTTTCCCATAGCCCTATAATTAAACCAACCAATGAGAAAAGAATGCACGTAAATGTACGAATGCAGTGCAACTTTAATGAAATTATTCATTTAAAAAGAAAACCTAATAACATTTTTTGCTAGTAAGTGGCATTTTTGCATAAATTGTTACAATTCTGAAAAAAAGCTAATATGATTAAATTCAGCCATTCTCGGGGAAACTTGCACTGTATAACATAGCACTAGAGAATTTCACCGACTTAGTACAACATATAATTGGTAAAATTTATGTGGAATATAATTGTACATGTATATTAAAGTAAGTTTTACGACAGTCAGGATATACAAGTAGACAGAACAACGAAAATATCGTATAATTTTATTACAATTAAGTTTGATATTTTATTTTAACGAATAACGAAGCAATTGTTCCCTGAAAATTTCATTTTGAAAAAATTTAAACTTTTTGCTCTTATATCATTGATTTAACTATGTAATGAACATATGAAGTTAAGTTTAATATAACACCTTTTTTAGAACTTAGATAGTTTGAAATGATAGTGTGTCCAACGTTAAATCTTAAAGTAAAAATGATATTTAGAAGCAGTTTTTGAAAACTAAATTAAATGTTTCATTTTTCATATAGAGTCACTGAGTATTTTCTCTGTAGTTTCTTACACCCATACTGTAGCATACACTTATAACAGTCTTAGCGTGTTTTTGCAATTCTGTGATTAAAACAATTTTTTTAAACTCAGTAAAACCCTTCTGTTTATAGTGGCCCTTCCCACAAATCAATCTATTCAAAATCTTTTGAACAAACGTGGCACAGATATTATGCTAATTTCATTAACCAATATCTTAAATCATCTTTACCTGGGACATTGTTCCTAATATAAAGAGATCGAAGTAGGTCATTCAGAAGACTATAAACAGTCACCATGTCAGTGATACCACTTCCTGTTTCTATACTAAAACCCCGACAGGTTAAACTTCAAAAATACACATTTTTAGATAATTCTATCACGTTGATTATCATTTTTACACTAAATCAAAACCGATAAAATGCCTAAAGCAGAACTTTCAATGTATTTAAGAATGCCTCTTTAAATCAGATTAAGGGTTAAAAAGTCGTAAATGACGTCACGTTTCCTGAATTTTCTAGTACATCATGCACGACTATTTTGAAAGTCGACCATGTTTCTGAACTTTTTGCACTGCATTTCTTTTCGTATTTCGTTTAAGAACAAAAATTAATGTCAAAATGCTTTAAAAAGCCATAATTATCTGCCGTTTTCTTTTGTTTATTGCTGTGAATCATAAATAGTGGTTTGTGAGAAAAAATTATTTTTTTTTTTTAGTTTTTCAGATCTGAGTCATGGCATGAAAACGAATTACCAAAAAAAAAATGCATCGCGGGAGCAATGTTAACCTGTCTGACAACTTGTCCGTATGTCTGTCCGTCCGTACGTCGGTCCGTCCGTCTGTCCATATAGTTATTTCTCTATCAATCATTCCATCTTTTTCTTCTTACCCTACATGCATGCACTAAAATGCATTGATTTCATGTTTATTATATTATTCGCTTTAAATATCTGTGCATGATCCCTTTACTTTTCGAACAATAAAAGTGTTTTACATGTATATGTTTAATTATGTTCTACAATATCTGTATCCTAACAAATTTGATTTGGGACAGAACTATTGCATTGCTTGTGAACTATACGTAAACCTGATTTGGAGAACAGAACCTTTTCCATAACATGAAAATAAATATTAATTTCATTATTACAGCTAAGTTCGTCATTTGTTGTAATAAACGCAAGACGTTGACTCACACTTGACAGAAATCCGACCTCGGTTTCAGAGTGGCCTTTCGTATTACGTAACAAGAGACCCAGCTGTACCACGTAAGTGGAATAATTTTTCTTAAGTGTAGAAATAGGCATGTTTCGAAAAGGCACTTGACAATTAATTGCTGGAACTATATATATACATTTCTGCCAAATATCAACAACTACTGGCACAAGTATCAATGTTTATCCCCAGTGCAAACATTTTTTTTTTAAAACATAAAAAATCTAACGTAGTTAACATGAATTATAAAATCTAAACATTGTTAATTATCGAGTTTTGTTAGTAGCTAGTACATGTACTATATCAAATAAAATCATTAAAAAACCAATGTTGTTGAACCTCTGCAATCTTTCTTAAAGTTTGCAAATAGGACTCAAAATGTGGTACGTGTATTGAGGAGGACTGGAGTGTCGTGGCCATTTTAAGGCTATATTTACCTCCATATGTAAAAGAGCTCTGTACAGAGATATAAGACAATGCTCAGATTTTAAAGCTTGAAGATTTGGATTTTTATATCTGTACTAAGCGTTAGTTTATGATTAAAACTATCATATGTCAAAGTTTAAGGCTACAGAAGCTCATTGAGGCCAGCTTAGCAGAATAATAAAAAATTCGTTTGCGTTTAGACGCAATAACTAATGCGTTTAATCGCAATCTTTTGCGTTAAATAGCCATTAGTTTTGTTGCGTTTAATCGCAAAAAATTACTGCGTTTAAACGCAAAGCTATAATTCCGTTTAAACGCAACAATTACTTGCCATGTAAATTTTGTATTTACCGACACCCGGTAAATTCAAAATTTACAACATGACAATGCTTTAATATTACATTGACCCTGAACTTGAGAGATGACCATCAATTTGATTAGTTTCTTACTTTGACCATTGAATATGTATTAATAGAAGAGAAGGAATTTGAAAATTTCTTCAGTTTAAAAACCAACGCTCTATCGAGTGAGCTAAAGGATTGACTCACTAGCTAGTGCTAGTAGGAGTGAGGCAGTACCTTAAACACACTAGTACAAAAATACATCACGTCTTCTACTCAATAAAAAATCTACTAAAAGTGGTTCTAAAGTACTGTAAGTTTGTTATAGTACTCCACTGTAGCCCACTGTGATATTGCAACACAATATATATATAGGTAGAAATTGACACTAAAGACTTCCTTTATAGCATTGGTTGTATTGTAAAGATTAGTAATTTATTACAGTTACAGGTAAGGGCACGGTGCCCGGCTACACAAAGTAAGCGGGGCAGATCTCAGTCAAGGTTGTCTTTGCTAAGATTTTAAAATCACTATTACTAGTAATTAGTATGTTTTTGATTGTAGTGTTTACTTGCCAAAAATCCAGAAGAATTAGTTTCGGTCGGCATCTAAACAAGTACACAATAGTGTGCACATTTTGACCAAAAAACCAAAACAAAACAAAAAACACCCCCCCCCCAAAACAACAACAATTAAAACGGTTAGATTAATATTATTTTCAATCTAAAGGTGCCTATCAACCTCTTATTTCTATATCTATGTACAGATAGGCAGTGATCGATGTATAGATCTATCTCTCTCTCTCTCTCTCTCTCTCTCTCTCTCTCTCTCTCTCTCTCTCTCTCTCTCTCTCTCTCTCTCTCTAGCTTTCCCCATCTTTTGTTTGTGACCTTCAGAAATCAATAGAAGCTTATCAACTGACAATCGTCTGCGAGGTTGAAAGATATTGCACGCGCTTCCTCCCGCCTTGGTCAGTGTTTTGCGGGTAAAGGCCGTGAGGAAGAAACGACCAACCCCCAGGGGCAGCTGTATAGGTTCCGGATTCTCGCGGCTTGTTCTTTAGAAGATAAGATTTTGTTAGGATTAATCCGCGCTTTAATAATTCCGAGGCGTGCGATGCATCCCTGTTTGCAGACACAGTAATCTGCCCCGTAAATCTCTCGACCTTGTAAAATATGATTAATGGGGGAAACAGCGAAGATAAAGTTTGGAAACAAGGGAAGTTTAGTACAAATATTGCGACTGAAAAAAGTTTTCATTTTAAACTACAAGATACTGTAGATTGACCAGTAATTTTAAGTTGTACAAATTAAACATTTTCCTTTGTAATTTAGATTTGAAATGACTTCAATAGCTGTCTAATTACTAACCCTCTGCTTCTCTAAGAAAGATAACTAGTTCTTCACTGAAGAGACGAAGAAACAGGTGACTGTTCCTGCAATCATTGTAATTCTGTTCTTTATCAAGAGATCTATTTGTGTTAATTGTTTGTTTACACCTGTATAAAATCAGTTGATTTTTTTAGCATTGTCGTTTTGTTTGTCTGCTTGGGTTTTTTCGGGGTTTTTTCCTTTTATTCCTCAAATTTCTATGTAATTGCTTTCAAAGGGCAATATATTCATTGTGTTCTTTGCTTTTTACAAAACAGTTTTAGGGCATTTAAAATAGATACAGAGGTTTAGTAAGTCTACAAGCGCTTTCTCATTTCATTTAAACCCCGCGTTTGATGATAATTTGTCGGACATTTCGAGTTTGTTATTATAACGATTCCTTCTCGACAAAAGAGTGGCCAGCGCCCGACGACTTCCGTACCCCGTCACAACAATCATCACGCCTTCAGACGATTAGAGCGCTCCGAGTGGGTCTGGAAAAGCTATGACCATCTGTGAGCGCGCGCGCCTTGCCGGGTTTACACCTTGCTTCGCTAAGTCAAGCATTTCCACTTCATTAAAGAGAAATAGAATTCAAGAGTTTGGCTGGAGAAAACCATTAATTCTTGTGCTTAGATTTGATGCTTGCTAAGATTGGGATGCTGAAAATACACTAGGGGTGATATCTGATTTTCTTTGCAGAAAACATGCGCTGGGACACGATAAAATCTCGTAGCAAGTTAACGCCGGCCGGAAAAAGGGGGGGGGGGGGGTATCACGGAGTGTATTGATCAGATCATAAAGCTACATTAGGTTGTTCAAGTGAAAAATCATTGTGTGTGAAAACTCTCTCTCTCTCTCTCTCTCTCTCTCTCTCTCTCTCTCACAATTACATTTAGATATTTTTGTACTGATTATCTTGTATAACGACAAATACATATTTTTGAAACATACAGTAAGGAGGATGGGGGGGGGGGGGGGGTTAGGGTTAAGGTTAGGGTTAGGGTTAGATACCAGTCTGTTCACCGTATCAATATGCATTTTATTTACATGAATATCTAAAGTAAGTCTATTTACCTTCACGGATTTTAAGGTCCCTCACTACACCTAGACTTATACTTTTTAAGACACTACGTAAGATGGCGATTCAAATATTTTGTTAAACTGTTTATATCGTTCCACACGGTTGTATATCGTCGTATCTCAGTGACTAAAGTATTGGGTTCTGACCCGCTGATCATGAGTTCGAATCCGCCTGGAGCACTAAATTTGATTTTCGAAAATGTAGTTTTTCATCCAAAATTCACATTTTTTGCCTATTTGGCTTAAATACTTCTTATCCATTATGATATCTATCATAATCAAGTAATTTTTTGCTGATTTGAAAAAATATTTCAAGGTGTAGTGAGCCACCTTAATTAAGCTACCTTAAACGGTGCTTGATTTATTTCAATGAGACTTTTCTATAACACGTTTCCATCAGTCGTGATAATCAACACCCTGTCACGTGTCGGTACTTAGGTCACGAAATCTTTACATACGGGTGCGCCGACTGAGTAGGCTTTTCACGTGCAACAAACTTTAACATGTATGAACAATTTTTAATAAGATACGTAAAACGTAAGTTTGATACACAATCAACATTTAAGAAGTCGCCAGACGTTGTTTTTGACGACTCCCTACTACCTAAGTGAGCATGACTGTTTCATAATTAACACTATAGTACTTACTACTTTTGAACAAGTTGTCTTAAAAGAGGCAAATATTGTACCCGTACATTTTGTGAACCTTTGAGGACAGGCCGGTGAATGAAAATAAGATAAAAGTAAGAAGTCGTATAATGTTTAGTATCCGCGGATCAGGAAAATTTCCATTTCCCTCGTTTATCTTAAAATCATTTTTAGACCCGTACCCGAATTTTTTTTCTTTAAAGATATAATGTACTTCATACTACAATTTCATATTTTAGTTTAAGAAATATTTCATTCAAAAATGTAGACATAGGTGTAAGTATATAAGTGAATGTGGATTGAACAACATGCAAAAAAAGCCTATATTAGTTCTCTCCATCTGAGATCAAGGTATAAATATCTATAATACTAATAGTGTATACTTTTCCAAGTTTTACATAGACATTTTACTCCCTTATATTTAAAGAATATAGTAATAATGGATAAAGTTATATTATAAGTTAAAGATATTTTCTGGTTAATTGCACGTGTATTAGATTTTAAAATCGGTATTTTGAATTACATGTAATTATTGCGTTGCCTTTTTGCACTGAGAGTCAATGACACCACGTGTTGACTACATGTATATGACGTAATCATACATGAATACATGTTTAAAACAACCACCTCAACGGTGTTCTCATTTGTTGGACCACGATATTTTTCTCACTGAACCAGGAAGTACAATTAGTACAAGAAGTGAGGTCTTTATGAGCATCTCCCCCCCCCCCCTCTCTCTCTCTCTCTCTCTCTCTCTCTCTCTCTCTCTCTCTCTCTCTCTGTTAAAAATGTCTTGCTGGAAGTTACTCCGACCAAAATCTGTCATCAGTTTGTATTGATGGCGATGATGTATCACACAATGGAGGGGGGGGGGGGGGGGTTATCAGATTTAAAATCTGATCCAGACATCCCACTTGTTAACCCATCCGACAGGTGTTAAATCCGCCGTACGTTGATTTATAGGGTACCTCAATTAGCCACATACGTAAGACACCGTACGCTATAAATATCCTCACTATAGAGTACTCTTATATAGGATCTGGCGTCATCTGTTATAGATACACGTTATAGATACACGGTTTTATCTATTGGTGTAAGGTGATGTGTACGAATCTCGAGGATCCTATCACTTCTCTGGTTTGCCCTAAGAACGTCCACTTGTTTTTTATCCCCTTCACATGCTTTTTTAAAAATTCATTGCCACGTGGTGTTGAAAATGTGCAGTTGATATATCATATTCTTGAAGCAGTTTGTTGAGTAGTGATTCCAGCGCGCGATAAAGGTACTAGTAGTTTGCAAATTCAAGCGGGGATCCAGACATTTTTCTCGGGGAGGGGAGGTGAGGTGGGTGTCCGACGGGTATTTGAGTTTGCCCGTGGGGGGGGGGGGGGGGTCCGAGGCAGATTTTTGGTAATTTTATTATGTAATTTAAAGAAATTTGAATTTTGCAGGGGGTCTGGACCCCCCTGAACCCCGATATAGATCCGCGCATGAAATATGTGTACGTCTCTCATCCTCTTTCGCCCAAAAAAGTAAAAATAAAAAAGGAAACAATACTTTTAAAACAGGAAAAAAAGCAAAACAACAACAACAGAAAACCCCCCAAAACCTGCTTTAGCAGTAGACAGTAATCTCATTTAAAATCCCACAGAGATATTTTAGTCAGTAGACAATATACAATTAGATAGTCTTGCTTGTAGACAATTTTTCAATAAATAGTCTTTTCGTATAATATAATAAGGAAAAAGATATCATTAATAATAGACAATAGATAGTCTATAGTCAATAGACAATAAACAATATCTAGTCGGTACACAATAAATAGTCTACATTTATATTAGTCATTAAAGACACGTGCAATAAGTCTCTAACTGTTGCTTACCTTGGGCTTGAAATCTAAATCCAAGGAATTTGTGAAACACAAAGAAACACCAAAACACACGAACAAACAAAAACAGCGGAGTTCTCCAAAAAGTCCAGCCATGCTTTAATTTCCAACATGTAAAAAATGGAATGTATCAATAGACGAGAGCTTTACAACTCACTTGGCCGACGTGTTAGAAAACCTCAGAGCCCGGCGTGTATAGAAGTCCGCTACATGGTTACCGCGTGTAGAACTCCAACAAGAGTGCAAGCCAATTTCTATTTGTTATTGAAGTATTTTCTTCCGCAATTTGAGAAGTTATCAGAGAGATGGATCTAAGTTTCATCGTACGGGGGGTTAAACCTTTTGGTCGGTTCCTCGCGGAATCGCATCATAGTGTATTTACTGCCGGTGAGTAGCGTTCACGGGCGAAGGAAAATGTCTCCCTCTAAAACCCCCTGTCCCTCACAACTATGACTTCACCCACGGGTTTCGTTCGGTAATGCCACCTCTCCCTTGTGAGAAACAAGAGAGCTGGAGCCGGTCCAATAATAAGATAAGTGAACACCTCGGGTCCAAGGGCGCCGGAAGTACAGCAGCTAGCAGAGATTTTGACACGGCCACTCAGCGAGCAGTGGTTAGGATGCAGATATGTATCAATGTACATACAAACTCAGCGATGGAAGCGCGCTTCTCTGACACAATTTGAACACGGAGGAGATTCGGCTAATCACACTACAGGGGCAGATAACTCTGGTTGATCGTGAGGGTCTTGTTTTCTTACGATAGTTTCACATCTGAAAATTAGACCCGGTTTGTTTTTGAACATAGATTTCGTGTTAATAACATGCGGTGTGAAATGATAAGGAGACCAAATTTATTACTCCAATGCGTCCAGTGTTAAAATTTCCGAAAAGTTTTATTGATATTTTTAAATAACAATTTATATTATATCATGACAATTAAGATACTTGTGATTCTATAAACGATACCACGATTTTTTAGCTAATATATATATATATATATATATATATATATATATATATATATATATATATATATATATATATATATATATTGTTAAACTATCAAATGAATATATAAGCGATGTATGTTTGATTTCTGTTAATATTGATATCCATGAAAAATAATCCTTTATCTTGTCCCAACATAATTATGCAGCATCTTTTCTTTTTTATTTTTTATATTTCAGAAATACCTCAAGGTCCCTACGATGTTCATTCAATATGATGAAAAATTCCCAAGATTTCTCTTTTATAGGCCCCCGTCTAGCTTGCCAGTACGCGGCTAGGAATGGCTATAAAAAGTCTACGTAAATTTTACATTACAAACAGCAGAAAAGTACACAAAATGATACTGTATTTCTAAATTTAGAAAGGATGACTGCACTTAGCGCGCGGGTTTTGGGTCTTTTCCGATCGCTTCTGTTGCGCTTATTTCTTAACCTAATATCTTTTTTGTTTATTAGTTCCCTACCGGTTTTCACCGGAGGGGACTATAGCTTTCCTCTGCGTCCGTCAGTCAGTCCGTCCGTCCGTCCGTCTGTCCGTCCGTCTGTCTGTCTGTCTGTCCCACTTCAGTTTTCCAAACTTTTTTCTTTATGCGTTTGAGGAATAATATGAAATTTGCTGAACATCTTCAAAATGTCAAACTACAGATCAAGTTTACACTTTTGTAGCGTCTGGTTGACACATTTTCGAAAAATTTATTTTTTATATTCCAATTTTTTAATGTTTGGGTTCGATATTCTGCATAACAGTGCATTGTTTTCACAATTTCCACAAACCGGTAGGGGACATGTATTGCTTATGCAATACTCTCAGAATGCTTGTTTATTAAAGAATCTTGTCAATTTCCAACAAAAATTAAGATTTAAGACAGTGACACAATTAACTCATTCTATGTTTTTTTCCTTACAACTTTCGGAAAAAAGGAGAATTTTCGCTTATCTGTCCTTGATCAAACATGAAATTGGTATTAATATGCATGAGAGGTGGAACTGACATTATCAGAATGGTACTAAAATTCGACAAGCATGAATAACAATGCCATGTACAAAAAAGTATATGATCACTCTTTCTCCATAGCCCTTTCTATTTTATATGGAACAAGTGTACTAATTACTATGGTTTCAACTAAGACCATGTCCATGTAAGTACAGAAGACTTTAAACTTAACGTGTTCGAAAACAGTGTCCTAGTTAGCACATAACATGCTACCTGACACGTCACGTGATACAATTTTGTATTCACAAAGTTACTTGATGCGAGAAATCACGTGGTGAATCATAATATTCAACACGTATCAACTCCTAGTTGCTACAGAGAAAGCAAACGTAAGAAGAAGCAGTTTTTCTCATATAAAACATGAGTGCAAAGCCAAGAATTTGTTTTTGTTACTGTAAGTTTTCTCTTTCGAACGATCGATCGATTGATTGATTATAATTGTCTAACATCCCCTGTATTCTTTGTTTGTATGTCCGTGTATGTAAGGAATCATAGAACATTTTGAAGTTTTATTTTTGCGTGAAACGATCAAGTCATTTAGTGACCACGAATCTCAATTTTCACAAGACCGTGAATTTTCGTTCTAATGTTACAATCTACATTTTTGCAACAAACAAATTGAGAATAATTCAGTCTCAATTAAATTATGCAGATTTTAGAGTCGGACAAATCTTGTTGATTTTAAGAAGGCTTACGCCCAAAAAACCGAACGGAGGACCTGCCTTAAGTTTTTAATAATTTGTTTAGCTACAAACGATTATTCAGCACAAAAAAATCCTTTATTCTAACCATTTAGATTTGGGTATTTTATTGCATGCATGTTTATATAAAAATCTCTTCTTCTAAAGAAGATCAATACAATCTAAAAATGGTTACAACCATCGAACCCTCTTAATAAGCCATCGTGAATATATTTAACATATCTAGATGTATTTACGAAGATAAAACTTTATATCAGTTTTTCAGGAACAACCTAATATTCCGTATCAACGTGTGCCGAACATGATTTTATATAACGAAAAAATTATATTTGAATTACAACACCCCCAGAATAGTTCTTAGCGCAATTGGTAACGATTCCACGGTCATTGCAAAATGATCTGTGTCACGGTCTACTGTTACAGAGTTATCGTTACTGAGTATTAATGAAAGAATCACTAGATAGGAGACGACGGCAAATCGGGATAAAATAGGACTCAGATTAATTGGCGGATCAATTAAGAAAATTCGTATGTGTATGAGGTTATATAAGCAATTACATGGTTTTCTCATTTCAAAGTATTTAAGATAAGGTTTACTATCTTATCTAGAACTTCATAACATACTTTAAACTAGCGAGACCCAAATCTGTACATTATATAGTTTTTCATGACATGTTTTGTTACATTACCATACAGGAAGTATTTGTCTTTTTTGATGCAGGTGTGAAAGGGTTGAGTGAATGTATCATGCATAGGTGCTTACTTGCAATACAGTTTACAATTTATCAATGACTAAGTGTAAAATAACTTCTGTAAACTGCAGAGGGTTACATGATCCCATGAAAAGAAAAGATGTTCTTAACTATTTAAGAAGTCATAAATCATCCATCTATTGTTTACAAGACACTCACTGTACGGAATTAGATAAAAACTCAGTTTATGCTCAATGGGGTAATGAGACGCTTATAAGCCCGAATAAATCGGATGCAAGAGGAACATTAACCTTATTTAATAACACAAATGAAATAAATGTTTTAAAAGTTTTTAGCAATAATGAAGGAAATTTCATTATATCAAATATAATGATAGATAACAAGTACTCAATTACGCTAGTCAATTTATACGGGCCCAATAGGGATAATCCTAATTTTTATTCTGAGTTGAGTGATAAAATAAATGACTTTTTTGATACTGACTTTATAATTATGTGTGGGGATTGGAATGTTGTGCAAGATTACCAATTAGATTGTTTTAATTATCTTAGAGAAAATAATCCAAAAAATAAAATTGAAATAGAAAAACTAAAATCAAAGTTCAATCTAGTAGATCCCTGGAGAATCAAAAATCCAAATGTTAGAAAATATACATGGAGTAGAAAAAATCCTGTAAAGCAAGCTAGACTTGACTTTTCCTTGTGTCGGAGGAACTCCTATCAATTATTGATAATGTACACATACTACCCGGTTATAGGACTGACCATTCTATTATTGAATTAGACATCACTATAAATGACTTTAAAAAGGGAAAGGGATTCTGGCGTTTTAATAATTCACTACTCAAGAATAAAGACTTTGTAACAAATGTTAAAAAAATTATTAAAGAAACTGATAATGAATATCGTATTAATGAATCAACACTGGAAATTCCAGAAAACTTATTTTTAGATGTTTTATTGATGAAAATAAGGGATATGGCAATACAAATGTCGTCAAAATTAACACGAGAAAGGAGAGAACATAAAGTAAAGATAAGTAATAATTTAAAAATTTTACATGATATGTATTCTGATAACCATTTGCCACTATATTTAGATATGATAAACGACCTTGAGAGAGATCTGGAAGAAATTAGAAAATATGAACTAAAGGGGCTTTTGCTAAGAAGTCATTGTAAGTGGATAGAAGATGGAGAAAAACCTACAAAATACTTTTGTGCTTTAGAAAAACGAAATTATGTTAACAAAAATATTAGCAAATTGGATATCGAGGGTAAACATGTAAATAAACAAGAAGAAATATTACAAGAAGTAAAAAAGTTTTATAAACAACTGTATGCAAATAAAGATCAAGATCTTGATGATGTAAACCTAAAAGATTTACTACAAAAAGTAGAGGTCCCCAAAATAAATAATAAAATAAAAGAAATTTTAGATGCAGAAATTACAAAACAAGAGGTGCTTCAAGCCCTCAAAAATTTTAAGAATGACAAAACACCTGGAACAGATGGCTTTACTGCAGAATTTTTTAAATTGTTTTGGATGGATATTAATTCTTATATTCTCAAATCTTTTAATTATAGTTATGAAATGGGACAGTTATCTTATAATCAAAAGCTAGGAATTATATCTATTCTCCCAAAAGGCAATAAGCCAAGGGAATCTCTAAAAAAACTGGCGACCAATCACCTTATTGAATATTACATATAAACTGCTTTCTAGTGTCTTGGCGAATCGAATGAAACCAACTTTAACGAATATAATTCACGAAAATCAAAAGGGCTTTGTAGCAACCTCTAATGATACAACGTCCACTAATGATATAATGTTTCATTAGTGGTCAGGATGTTGACCACTAATGATATGATTTTATCATTAGCGAACAACCTAACCGTCCGCTAATGATATAATTTCAGATTTGTATCATTAGCGGTCAAAAACTGTAACCTCTAATGATATGGAAAAAAACTGAGAAATAAGTACTACCTTGACCACTAATGATATACATTTGCACACATTTTCAATTGCATTAGTGGATGGATTTGAAACCTTTAATGATATAACATCATAAAAGATTATATATATATATATATATATATATATATATATATATATATATATATATATATATATATATATATATATATATATATATATTATATTTTTATATATATATATATATATATATATATATATATATATATATATATATATATATATATATATATGGGTTTGTTAATTATAGATTAGAACAACAAGGAATATCAATTAAAGTTGGTTGAACTAAAACTACTTAAACAATAGGGATCATGTCGTTGTAACAAAGAATATTAGCCCAAGTTAAAAATTGGCCCGCGTTTCATTTTTCAACATTGATTATTGATTCGGGGAGGGGGTGGGGGTGGGGGGCTTTTTTAACGTTGAAAACTTAGACCAAAAGTCGTGAAATGTATACCCGGATTTCATTTTTCAACATTGATTATTGATTTGGGATATTGGGGGGCCGGGGGGGGGGGGGAGGAGGGGCGGGGGCTTTTCTAACGTTAAAACTGCGACCAAACGTCATTTTTCAACAGCTCAAAAAAGTGTTTTTTTCTAATCTCTGATGACCTCACACGTTGAAAATTGACCAACTACAGGTTTTTGAACTGTCTCTGAAATGGAATTTGCTCTACCTAATTATTTTGTATCTGATAAAAAATTTCAGCTCCATGTTTTAATTCCTAATATTGTCCGATATTCATGCCGATATGGATTTTTGTTTTTGTTTGGGTTTTTTTTTCCCGATAGCAACAGTTTGTTATTAAGACTAAGAACTCTGTCTCTTGTTGTTAAACTGTGTAGATAGAGCTAAAAGGAATATATGTCAAACAACATCGTCTCAAGCCATGGTCCGGTGTCCGTTTATATATATATATATCTCCACCATGATCGTTCATGTTGACCGTGGTTTGCTAAGATTGTCAAACCAATACCGGCCGTTTATGTTATATTTCCGGTAAATCGCTTCAACTTTAATTTATTTTGAGAAGTCATGATAATTAACTGACAGCACAATAATGAGCAGTTTTCATATTTTTATCAGACAAGTCGCGATCAGTGATTATTTAATTAATTCAACTTAACAATAACTTTTCTTAAACTTGCAAGATTAACAAAATTATGATTAATAAGCTACTTATCTTGATTTGACAGAAAAAAATATTGTGTTCAATACAGATACAAACACTACACAGAAACTTTTTCGTGGGTGTGTTTAGGGAGTATTTGACATTTATGACGCATTCGCCGGCGTAACGAGGAATCTTGACCCGGGTTGAAATTTGACCCGGATATCATTTTTCAACGTTGCAAAATTGATACCAAAAGTCGTGAAATTATACCTGGAGTCAGTTTTCAACAGCTTGAAAAATATTTTTCAAACTTCTAAGGACATCGACACGTTGAAAACTGACCCTGTTGAAAATTGACTCCGACTTCAGAGTTTTGAACTGTCTTTGAGCAGAAGTGTAACTTGCTCTTCACAGTTTAATTGTACATGTGTGTACTTAAAAGTTTCGGTTTCAAAACTTTAACTGTTTCATACTATACGCTATATTTGCCGTCTTGGGTAATTTGACATTTCAAAGGTTGATTTTTCTGACTTCAATCATTTAATATTTCATTTGACTGAAAACGTGGTATGTAGCAACCTCTTTTATTATACTTTCATGTTAAATACTGAAATCTGATTGGTTTAGACGCAGTTGATAATTTGTTCTATTACCCTCAGCGTTAGCAACACACTTGGCAACGGGTAACACAACGAATTGTTACATGCGCGTAAATTATGCGCGTACAGTTCGCCGTAGAATTCACGTCATTTCTATACAAAAGCAGAAAAATTTCTTTAAAATTAAGACATTCAGTATAATAAAATAAATAGTGCCTATTTGGGAGGATAACAGTTGAAATTGACACCCCTCGAAAACCATTGTCAACCTCCGCTTCGCGTCGGTTGACAATGGTTCTCTCGGGGTGTCAATTTCAACTGTTACCCTCCCAAACAGGCACTATTTATATAATGATACACTGTCCTTTAACGATATAATGTTGCATTAGTGGACAGAATGTTGACCACTAATTATATAATTTTATCAAACCCGGGTCAATTTTCAACCCGGGTTAACATTTTTTGTTACACCGACATAATCACCATTGTTGAAGTAGTTTTAATTCAACCAACATTATTTCATATTCTTTGTTGTTCTAAGGTATAATTAACAAACCCACATATTCAACTTAACAATAAATTAGTGATTCAATTGTGCTACACACCATAATAGCAAATAGTCTTGTGTTGTCTATGGTTTAATTTTAAAATTCTTCAGAAATATTTTTTTTACAAGCTAACCACTTTGAGTTTAATATACCCGGTAATCATTTTTGGTACAAGTTAACTATATCTGGTCAATCACTCACTTCCTGTCAGCCTTACTGACCAGTCCGGTCTCACTTTGTCAATCGTCTTCAATCTTGTTAGATGCGTGCCTCGAACCACTAAGTAAGTCTTTTTTTTTTAAGTAATTGCTCAAATTTGTTAGTATTGAATTGTATTTTTGAAGTATAGTTACAGATGGAAATTTATTTTACAGATAAAACATTCTTAAAAGTATGGCACACCATTATGGTCTTTAAAGTAATTTACAGTTAAAGGTATAAAGTTAAATTCTAAATTTTCCTATTTAGTTATTTGTTATTTCTATTTGTTGTAGTTTTTTACCAATATTATTCATGACGGCAACGTTTCCACACAAAATAAAATATGAAACCCGTGTGACTTTTGTTTGCGTTGTGCAAGGTTAGCTATCTGCCTGCACCAGGCAGAATAAGTCTTATGAATTGGACCTTTTTCATGTTAATAAAATCCCGCTAAAAGTTTATCAATAATGTTTTAATATCGTAAAATTGGTTTTCTTCAAACTTTCTTCAACTAAAAATATTTAGCACAACTCCTTTTTGATTAATGATAATTAATTTGGATCTTCAAGTAAACAGACGAAGTCATAAATGGTATGCATTTTGTCTGTATGCGACTATTTCAGTTCAAGTAAAAAGGCAAAATATCAGGGTAATGTCAGAATGGTGTATTTTACAATAAAGGACAAAATACATGTATATGATCAAATAACGCCCCCCCCCCCCCCCCCACCAAAAAAAAAAATAATAAAAAAATAATTCTTATGCAGTATCGTATGAAAATCAAATCAAATATATACATATAATTTTATATTAAATTATATCATATTATATCATTAAAGGTTGCAAATCCATCCACTAATGCAATTAAAAATGTGTGCAAATGTGTATCATTAGTGGTCAAGGTAGTCCTTATTTCTCATTTTTTTTCCATATCATTAGAGGTTACGGTTTTTGACCGCTAATGATATAAATCTAAAATTATATCATTAGCGGACGGTTAGGTTGTTCGTTAATGATAAAATTATATCATTAGTGGTCAACATCCTGACCACTAATGCAACATTATATCATTAGTGGACGTTGTATCATTAGAGGTTGCTACAAAGCAGATTTATCAAAGTTATTGCTATTGTTACTCAGATGAGGGAAGTGGCCCCTTGTTTTACCAAGATTCTAGCCCCTTATTCGTATTCCTTATTATTTGAACAGATCGTCATTTTGGAGGATAAAACGGTTGTAAAAGTCAAATGAAACATTTTTGCTTCAATAATGCTAAACAGAATTTCAACAGTTTAAGAGATATTTAGAAAAAAAAAACCGTTTGGACCAAACAATCTTGATATCATTTTTTAAAAAATTAGGTATTTGCAACATGCTTCGGTATATATGCAACATGTTTTGTTCTACAATCATGCCAAAATGTTTTTAGTCTTGAGATGAGTTGGAACATAAATAAATTAAATTTCGATCCTTCTTTTATAATTTTGTTGTTGTTGTTTGTTGTTGTTGTTAAAGAAAAAAAGTATAACTGTGCATATCTGGAAGTTTTGATTGGATTATATTTTGATCGGATTATATTTTGTGATTAATGCCTCTGTATTGAATTATTTTATTTATTTAATGCGTATCCTGCCATTCATGATGTTTAAATGGAGAAGCGACGGATATGTGAGTTTGCTTACATGTACTTTTTCCAATCGCAACTTCTCGGGGCCTGCCGGAAAGGCCCGAGAAGTTGCGATTGGTACTTTTTCTTTCATTTCTGTTGGCAGACTGCGCAAGCGCCGAAATACAGTCACGTTTTGTTATAAAAACACGTCCATTCAAGGCAACGTGATAATTTCGCATAGGTTTTTTTTTTTTTTTAACGATTTTTGATTTCCATTTCATCGTGAAATAGTTGCTGTCTCGGGTGACATTTAACTTGCTATCGTCATCATACCCAGTAAATAGTTCTATTATATACAAATAAACATGTTTTTGCTGAAAAAAAAAACATTTAATAAAGATAGAGAAACAAGCATATCGTATATATACAACAATTTTACTTTTTATGCCGGTCAATACAGAGATATTTGTTCTTGTACATGATAAGACTGATGACATACTGATGACATATATGTCTGCATAATAAAATATATCTGTAATTAATGACAAAATTCATCTAACAAGACCCTTTGCTTTTTGAAAATTCACAGGTATGATTTTGAATATGGTAATATTAATATGCAGATGATGACCACGCATGCGAAATTCAACGAATATGACATTTTGGTCCATAAAAGTATAAAAATAACCGCAGGAGTCGTTCGTTGGTTTTACTTGGGGTGAACCCCTACTCCAGAGCCCCAAATCTTTGCTAGTCGTTTATTAATAATTTAATTGAGAATGAAAAAATGGACTTGAGTTGATCAAATAATAAATTCCATCAAATCTAGTTTTGTAATCAAAGCAAATGATATATAACGACCCGTTTAGTATAAGTCATCTGCCAACTGAAACTCTAGCTGTCCGATACATCCTGGTAACTTTGCTTGCCTCCACGATCCAGTCCAACACTCCAGGTGGCCTGTTCTTTATGTAAGATTGTCCTACGTCATCATTTAAACACACGCAGCGGGTGGTTTAACCTATCATCGCTAAGTTGGCATAGCTACATGTAAAGTCTTCCATTTGGTCTAAAACATAACTCGAAGTTTAATTACGTAACATTAGTCATCTTGAATAGCAACCACTTAACATTTGTTGGGGTTTTTTTTGTGCTCAAAGAGAAAAAATGGTCTATATACATGATATTAAATGTGATATATACTTGATGAACTCTAGGAAATACACGAGTATCCCGTGTTTAATACAATAAACAACTTTGTCAATATGTCTGGTCATATATAACACTTATGTACAGGTATAGGCAACCTCCGTTTTGGAGCCATGTTCGAGGTGATGACTGACTGTTTTACCATATATCACATGCTGCATCATTGTTAAACTATTATCTCGAATTTTTGGAGGGTGACCATTGTTGGTACTTAAAAAAAATGTACATCTTTTGATGAGAACGCCGGTTTATATGGAAATTAATATTAAAGAAATACACTGTAAATTTTGTTTGTCAATATTTCCAAATACTGCTTTGTATGTGTCTATTTCCAGTGCTTAGATCTTATAAAAGAAATGTTCTAATTCTGTAGTTTGTGTTTTATTTCGGGGGGAGGGGGGTTGTTACGTTATTTACCCATATATCTTTAAAATAACCTCCAAAAAAGTAGATTTCGTTTGATCATTTTGATGTACATTTATTTCAAGGTAATTAGAGGTTTAAGAACGTAAAGATACTAGTATTACGTGTTATATTTTAGTTCTTTATCAATAGGTTGCATATCTGTACCTATGTATTGAAATATTGAACACTGTCGGATGTTGGTTGCTGATATACGTGCTTTGGTTGCAGACCACATTCTATTCTGAACTTTATTTATTTTACAACGATTGATAAACATGTTAATATCCCTCGTTGGTACGGATGTTGGCGCGAGGGGTCATTGGTGTGGGAAGAAGCCGGAGTATCCGGAGAGAACCCACGTGTCGAAGCGGGCAATGATTCTATTCTAGGTGATATTTCTTTGTTACTTGTACCTTTGATGAGGAAGTATGTCACATGAACTGTAAAGAAAAAATATCACATTAATATTAACAATTGCGCATGCTCGCTGAAATTTTCAGCAAGTTACTGTATTTCCGTTAATTTTTGCGATGATCTAATTTTTGCTTTTTCGCAGTCATGTAAACATCGCAAATATAGTCAATATAATATGTGGTATTGTTGGCAATTAGAAACTTTTAAAGCGAAGTCATATTCATCATCGAAAATATCCCTTCGGTTACCGGTAGAAGCTGGTTGAGGAAATTTTTTGTTTAATTCAACTTTTGATATGCTCAGGCAGAGCAGCAGAACCCTATCTAGAACTCAGAAACGTTATATCTTAAAAGAATGTCTGGCGTAAATAAAAAAATAAGTTACACATTTTAATTTTGTGACACGCGAAAAAAAAAACAACACCCGGATAGCGATAAAATTGACATAAAAATACAGTAAATAAACACTAGGCACTTCACATCATCAACTGCTACAGATATTAATATACATCAGGCACGTAGCATCGTTTTTGAAAGTGGGGGGGGGGGGGGGGGTGGGCAGACTCATCCAAAAAATCTTGACAAGCAGAAAAAAAAAGGGAAATTTAAAGTTTTCCAAAATCTTCAAAATCCTTATCCGTGGGAGGGGGGGGGGGGGGGTATATGACTCCAATTTCACTCCTCATTTCCTTATTTTCATATCAATTTTTTACATACTCCCAAAAAAGTGGGGGGGGGGGGGGGTCAACTCCATAATAATTCAATTTTTTATATGTAATTTTAAAAAAAAATGGTTGCTGCGAGAAAAAGTGTGGGGGGGGGGGCAGGCCCCCTCCCTCCTGCCCCCCCCTAATGCCACGTGCCTGTACATGTATCAATATACGCTTATGGTTTACATGTAACTTACTCACTGCAAACACGTCCAGTCGCTAGAAATGCACTTCAGTTGTTCACAGGTTTGGATCATTATACCCACGCTTTAAAGAAAGAAAATGTCGTTATATGAAAAATAAAAATTAGAAACTTGAGAAGAAATCATACCAAGGTTCGGTCTGCAAAATTTTAATCAAAGTACTGAAGTACTGACAGGAGTTGATTTTATCGATTATCATTTATTTTAAAATCAATTTATTTTGCATGGCAATTAGTTTCTAGTTTGTATTTGAATTACGCACTTTTTGATAATATGAATTTTTAGACTTTTCCGACAAGAATTTCGAGAAACCCCATATGAATCATGTTGTGTAATATATAAAGATAGATTTCAACTACTATATAGTATGTATCAGTTATCGAAACAATTCTAAAAATTATATGGATCCAAGCACTATTGATATCGAATTCTAGTCTCGTTTAACTAGACGCCCGGCTGTCTCCGTTAAAGCTGAACACCGCTCGTAAATAGGCACCGTTACACAGATACCTGGTACACCCCTGCGAATGTGTTCGTAATGATTTCTTTATCGTTGCTAAGTAAGTAATAAATCCAGAGGTGCTCGAATGAAAGTTCACGAGACTTCACCGATATTTGTTCACTTCCTGTGAAATTTCGAGCGGAAGTATAAGTGTTCGGATAATATTCTCAAAATACGTAAGTACTGGTCGTTTTTCATATCACATCCTACTGTGATTTATGTTAAAACAGGAAAAGCTTTCAAGATGTATGTCTTATTTTACCATCTAGCAGTTATTTATATTAAACGATAATATTCAGAACAGAGTTATCGTTCGTGTTCAAACACGTGTAGAGTGGTTGAAAATATAACCATTGGGTTGCTTAATAAAATCATAGCCATGTTTGATGCTTTTGGTGTGCAATACCATGTTTTAAAAAAAAATAATGGGTGTCTGTTTTGCATTAAAACTTAGTATATCGAGCCATTTTCAAGGAACATTCTGCATAAAATGGTATAGTCTGTTTCAATACTGATGTTATTACTAGGTCAGGCGCGGATCGAAAATTAATCCTCAGGAGGGATCTCTTTTAAGCATGTTAGTTGTTGCAACAGCAGACAAAAACTAATTTTTGTATAGTCACATTTATTTCTAGAACACATTTTATTCACCAATTAATGAAGATAAAGTTTAAAATCAATAAACCTCTAGATTTTATATTTGACTACTATATTAAGAACCTAGATACATGTACTGTGAAATAGATTTTATACACGAGGTACGATTTTTACTGCGAAACTGAAAGAGTCAAATAAAACCACGTGGTCTAAAATTTGAATGACAATAACATTCGCAGGGTTGCACCCCTGCGAATGTGTTCGTAATGATTTCTTTATCGTTGCTAAGTAAGTAATAAATCCAGAGGTGCTCGAATGAAAGTTCACGAGACTTCACCGATATTTGTTCACTTCCTGTGAAATTTCGAGCGGAAGTATAAGTGTTCGGATAATATTCTCAAAATACGTAAGTACTGGTCGTTTTTCATATCACATCCTACTGTGATTTATGTTAAAACAGGAAAAGCTTTCATGATGTATGTCTTATTTTACCATCTAGCAGTTATTTATATTAAACGATATTATTCAGAACAGAGTTATCGTTCGTGTTCAAACACGTGAAGAGTGGTTGAAAATATAACCATTGGGTTGCTTAATAAAATCATAGCCATGTTTGATGCTTGTGGTATGCAATACCATGTTTTAAAAAAAAATAATGGGTGTCTGTTTTGCATTAAAACTTAGTATATCGAGCCATTTTCAAGGAACATTCTGCATAAAATGGTATAGTCTGTTTCAATACTGATGTTATTACTAGGTCAGGCGCGGCTCGAAAATTAATCCTCAGGAGGGATCTTTTTTAAGCATGTTAGTTGTTGCAACAGCAGACAAAAACTAATTTTTGTATAGTCACATTTATTTCTAGAACACATTTTATTCACCAATTAATGATTTTATATTTGACTACTATATTAAGAACCTAGATACATGTACTGTGAAATAGATTTTATACACGAGGTACGATTTTTACTGCGAAACTGAAAGGGTCAAATAAAACCACGTGGTCTAAAATTTGAATGACAATAACATTCGCAGGGGTGTGGTATATAAACCCTTCGATTTCGTTACACCCGATTGCACACCTGAACCTCGTGGCCGACATGTAGTATTCCTTTCGTGGTCTTTAGATTTTATGCATTTTTTTCTTATCTTATGTTCATTTTCTGTTCGTAAATAATGCATTGACCAATTTATTTGACGTTAGTATTCTCCTGGCTTCAAAAAGGTGCGTAAATTTTGATAATTTCATCGCGACCGAGTAACACATCGAGACAAAATGTACGTCCACACAGGTGAGACCTCTACAGCGAAGTACTTTGAACTGTTTAGAGGTCTGTCCTTTATATAAGGGTTGTAGGGACAGCAGTGATTTAAGAGAAATATGGCGGACAGTGCCTATTTACGAGCGGTGTTCAGCTTTAATATCCGACAAGCAAGAGAGCCCCCTCTCTGCTTGTCGCAGATTTACGGAGACAGCCGAGCGTCTGGCTGAACAAGACTATATTAACTCTGGCGTAGGAATATATGAGACTACAAAAATATCGAAATTGTTCGTAGTATATAAAATTTGACTATTTTCAAAGTGTTTATAGATAAGTTTCCTTAAAAAACAATGCTTCAGCATACATTACATAGAATAAAGATTAGAATTTATCGATTAATTTCAAGAACTTAGTCTTGTCAACGGTGATGATTTGTGCTTAGTGAAGCGGGCAGCTTATCATTGTATTTTTTTAGCAAGAGTTATTCCCCTTTGATTTATTGATTTTTGATGATTTAATTAATGTTACCAATAATGACCAATGAGTTTGCTTATTATTTTTATACAATAATAAATATTTAATGTAAATAAGTTGTAATGTATAAGTATTTTTTGGATTAGGTTGGATTAGTTTGTTTATTTTTGATTTCGTGTTTTTAGATACCATGAATTATTTTAGGCCGGCACATATATAGGGACAGTGTCAAATGCGGAACGAGAACGACTGTTTGGGGTTAAACTTGAACAGGTACGGCTAGATTGAGTGTGTGGACATCCCTGCTCTCTCTAATCTTCGTGTTATCTAACCTACGATACAGAGTGTGCGGTCATCCCTGCTGTGTGTCGCTTCAATACAAGTGTGCGGCCATCCCTGCTTGTAATGGTGGTGGTTGCGGCGGAGCACTAGTGTGTGGTCATCCCTGCTGGTGTTCTGGCCTCTCTAGCGCAAGTGTGCGGCACTCCCTGCTTGCGTTAGGTTCGTTGTTGGCGCAAGTGTGCGGTCATCCCTGCTTGCGTTAACGTTGGTACCTGTTCAGTTGCGTAGGTGTGCGGTCATCCCTGCCTGCGTAACGTTGAGTCCCTATATATGTGCAGGAGCGGTGATTAAAGTCTGCACTTGTAAATATTGGCAGCAATCAGGGCTATCCGATTCTATCTCGGGTACGGGCCCGCGGGGATCACAGGCAGTGACCCCCTTGCACGTTACATAAAATTTGGTGGCAGCGGTGGGATACCCTAGAATTGCTGCAGAGAGGGAAAATGGACGACATTGACAAAGAGATAACCTTTCTACGGGAGAAGATTGCGGAGATGCGGGAGCGCAGTGACATGAAGACCCCAGTGCATGAAAGACGCGCTCTGATCAGAGGTTTTGAAGGGAACACCATGCGCAAAGACGAGGAATACCTGTGCGATCATCACTCTGCTAATGAAACATATGCAAACCCGCGCAGCAACGAGATGTTTCCTGACTATTTTGAGCTGTACAGTGCACCAAATAGGAAGACGAGTCATTTGCCAGACGAATACAACACTTGGTCTTTGCACAGAGCTGATGCGTTTTGGAAGTCTCGGGAAAGGTTCACACGCCCCGAGATAAGTAGTACACTGGAAGATGCCTACGAATCGCAAAATTCCATTATACCAGCTACTTATGATGGCAGTGGTCAATGGATCGATTACCATGCGCACTTTGAAGCTTGTTCTGAAATAAATGGTTGGAGTTACGCTACCAAAGGTCTCTACTTGGCAGCTTCCCTCCGAGGCAGTGCACAAGGATGTC
Organism: Magallana angulata; assembly: GCF_025612915.1. Classification (NCBI taxonomy): domain Eukaryota; kingdom Metazoa; phylum Mollusca; class Bivalvia; order Ostreida; family Ostreidae; genus Magallana; species Magallana angulata. The sequence continues at coordinate 59,942,783 of NC_069118.1, forward strand.
TCGGCAATATCCCAAAGGGTGAAAAACCAGACTACGAAACACTTGTGTTAGCTTTGGAAGATAGATTTGCTCCACCAAGTCAAGCAGAGCTCTACAGAGTGCAAATGCGAGAGCGTCGTCAGAGAGCTGGTGAAACTTTTTCAGAACTGGGACAGGCCATTCAGAGACTTGCAAACATGGCAAACCCAACTGCCACTTTTGAATTCAGAGATATGTTAGCCAGAGATCACTTTGTGGACGCGCTGGACAATCCTGAGATGCGCATCCGTATAAAACAATCCCGACCGAGAAGCTTGAACGATGCAGTGAAGCTAGCTGTTGAATTGGAGGCGCACCGAAGAGCAGAGAGGAAATGCTATGCACGCCATCTCAATGTTGAGCCCTCATCTGATAAGCTAGTGGAACTGGTAAAAGCACTGTCTGCTAAGATCGAGTCTCTCCAGACGGATTTGAGGGATATACAACTTCAACGCAGCAAGGATAATGCACAGAATACTGCCTCATCATCAAAACGTAGGTTATGCTATTTTTGCAGAAAACCGGGACACCTGCGGAGAGATTGCGTAGTGAGAAAGCAAAGCAAGTCCAAGCAATTAAGAAGGCGGCGTAGAAGTAGAACAGAAAACCAGACTTGTAAAAGTGTTTCCAGTTACAGTGGAAAGAAGGCTGGTCAACATGATGAACCCCTGAACGGAGATGTAGCACAGCAACTTGTTGAAGACTGTTCCAATGGATGCTACCGCGTAGGTACTGTAGAGTCTGTGCCAAACTCCACCGACAGAGAAATGGTTAAGGACCAAGTTCGTTGCGAGAAGATTATTGCAAACAGCTCCAGTGTTACGGTTGGCAGAACCCTAAAGTCAGCTGAAGGCAAAGAAAAGGACCCCGAGTGGAAGTTGGCCAGAAGATGCAAGAATGGTCGCAGGCGCAAAGGCATGGAAAGAGGATCTCCTGGTATTCGCTGTAGAAGAGGCAAAAAAAATTCGTCCGAACAGTTGAGACCCCACGGTGTCGTGGCAGATGGCAGCAGATTGCAGGCATCGGATAATATGCCTGGTGAAGTCACAATGCTGGGAATTCCTGACTTGAGAGAGAGTCAGATGTTCCACAAGAGGTGGAAGACGTCTAGTGCAAGACGGAAAGTTGAGTTGTGTAGCTAGAGGTGATACAATGCAATTTGTGTCTGTCAGCTGCAGTTGTGCTGTGTGCACGTGGTCCAGGAGAGAAAGGGCCAGCTTTTTTTTTCTTATAGTTTTATTTTTGGGAGGAGTATTTTTTTAATTGGGATATAACTTCACCTTTTTGTGAAGTAGGGGTTTTGATTTTTGTTTTGCGAGGACGCAAAATTCTGAGGTTGGGGTAGTGAAGCGGGCAGCTTATCATTGTATTTTTTTAGCAAGAGTTATTCCCCTTTGATTTATTGATTTTGATGATTTAATTAATGTTACCAATAATGACCAATGAGTTTGCTTATTATTTTTATACAATAATAAATATTTAATGTAAATAAGTTGTAATGTATAAGTATTTTTTGGATTAGGTTGGATTAGTTTGTTTATTTTTGATTTCGTGTTTTTAGATACCACGAATTATTTTAGGCCGGCACATATATAGGGACAGTGTCAAATGCGGAACGAGAACGACTGTTTGGGGTTAAACTTGAACAGGTACGACTAGATTGAGTGTGTGGACATCCCTGCTCTATCTAATCTTCGTGTTATCTAACCTACGATACAGAGTGTGCGGTCATCCCTGCTGTGTGTCGCATCAATACAAGTGTGCGGTCATCCCACCTTGTATTGGTGGTGGTTGCGGCGGAGCACTAGTGTGTGGTCATCCCTGCTGGTGTTCTGGCCTTTCTAGCGCAAGTGTGCGGCACTCCCTGCTTGCGTTAGGTTGAACTGTTGGCGTAAGTGTGCGGTCATCCCTGCTTGCGTTAACGTTGGTACCTGTTCAGTTGCGTAGGTGTGCGGTCATCCCTGCCTGCGTAACGTTGAGTCCCTATATATGTGCAGGAGCGGTGATTAAAGTCTGCACTTGTAAATATTGGCAGCAATCAGGGCTATCCGATTCTATCTCGGGTACGGGCCCGCAGGGATCACAGGCAGTGACCCCCTTGCACGTTACATTAGGTCCAAACACTGTTTCACTTTCGGTTTGCCAGAGTAACTGCATAGGAGAGTTGATTAAAATCAACTCCCAAAAATGACTGTTTAGTGTTTAACTTTGAAAAAAAAAATGTGAAAATTTGAACTTTAATGCACTTTCTTCTTTTCTCTCTTCTTTAATCTACTTTCTTCTAGTGGCAAATTTCACATTCAAATAAAATGTTCTCCCTAATTTTCTAAAGTCACCTGACTATTTTATAACTGTCGCGATAATTTTTAATGATATTTCCTTTAACTTTTCAACGAAATACGTGTCCTAGTGCCAACACTGTATACGAAATCCATAGCACGTAAGAAAGAACACTGATTGTGAGCATGACATTAAATTGTGGATCTTATTTGGAATTTCAGTTCGTATTTTCAATATCTTTCCATGCAATAAAGAAGATCAATATCATAATTAACATTAATAAATACCCTGGGTTTTCAATGAAAAATATGGTCCATGAAGAAAAAAAATTTCCATAACGTTGAAAAATTGGGCGAGGTATTCCGAGTGACTTCCGAAAGGAGAAAGACGTCAACATTCCCCATTATAAAACTCCGTAGGAGATCTGTTTTCGTTCTGTGAATTTTTTTCCGTGTGAAAACTGACAATGTTATAACAAAGATATCTTGGATATTTTATCTTTCATCGATTTCAATTATGCCTCTTTCCTAGGTGTGAGTATTTTTATTAAAATCGTCCAAAATGTGACAGAAACAATAACCTTGGACAGACTATAGAACATAGTACGCAAATTTTAAAATCAAATTGGGGAGGGTGTCATCCGTAGGGGAACTTTTAAATTAATGCTTACGTAGTACTCTCAGAATGCTTGTTTCTACATTGTTTCCCTCTTTCCGAATAATTTTTACATACTATGTATTAAAAAGAACGAATTATATTATATGTTGCAATTGACAAACTAGAACAGAAAACACACCGGTATTCTCTTAGATTAATCATATTACTTAATTCTATCTCAAAAATAGAAAATATTTGTTTGCCTCTTCTACGCTTGTGGGTAGGAAGCTGACATCTACATGTAAAACAGGGACCGTGCACAGCCTATAGACATGAGTGAAATATGTTCTTCATGAAAGTGTGGACCAATAACATCGGAAGATGCCTTAGTCTATAGACTACTATGTAATAACTAAAGAATTGCCCCATGGTATGTAAGCGAACTGGTCAATAAAAACATAAACAATAAAATGCTTTCTTTAATGATGCATGCGGGTTATGAAGGTAGCGATCGTTGCAGAAAAATTGACAGTTAGTGGGATATGTTGTTTTTTTCTGCAATGATCGCTACCTTCATAACCTGCATGAATAAGTGCGAGTTATGTATGTGAGAGAGAGAGAGAGAGAGAGAGAGAGAGAGAGAGAGAGAGAGAGAGAGAGAAAGAGAGAGCGCAAATGCCTATATGAATTATAACTTTAACACTGTGTCGGAAAATTATGCCAGTGCCAAGGTGGCATTTTCACACCCGTCTAAGCTGCATGTATCAAAAAATTCAAATATGCCATGTGAAAGACCACTACTTAAAGAGTTTTTATAAATGCATCTCACCTGTCAGGTGAGATATTTACCTTTAAAACATAAATTCCTACAGGAAAATAATTTTGTACGAAAAACATGTCTGTACAAAGAATTTATGTTTAGGTTCTGAAGTTTGGAGATCACACAAGGCTTATGATATTGACAAAGTTTTTATGAAATCTTGTAAGCGTTTGTTAGGAGTGGAATCAAATTGTAATAATGCTATGGTTTACATTTTTGGATGTATCCCATTGAGGTCTTTAAGAATTATTAGAATAATATAGTACTGATTTAGAGTACTTGGAACCACAAACTGTATTTCAAAATCCTGCTATGTAAACCTTACTTTTGACTGTAAAACCAAAAGGTCATGCCCCAATTGGGCAGCATTTATTAGGTCAGAATTGTATTAGTATTGGTCTTGGTGAATTATGGGAACACCAAGAATAGTATCACCTTGTGTCCCAAAAACATTTTCCAATTATAAAGAAAAGAAAAATACTAGTAGATGTTTATTGTCAGGAATTGTTTGCTGTTATCAATAATTCTCCAAAATGTTATATTTTTTCACATTTGATAGATAATTTTTGCATGCAGTCTTATTTACTTAAACCTATACCTCAGAAATTTAGCAGAAATTTAAAATCCCATTCATTAGCAAACGAGTCTGGAATATATAAAAACATTGCAAAAAATGAAAGACGATGTACTTTTTGTTATCACAACGACATTAAAGATGTTTTTCACTTTGTGTTAAAATGTCCACTTCACAATTCATTTAGATCAAGATAAATTAAGAATGATTATGTTAAAAAAACCATCTGTGGTTATTTAGTTTAAGCATTACCAAAGAGTTGTGTAACTTGGAAAATATTTTTACTATGCAACTATGTTCAGAAATTTATTGCTCTAGCTAAAATTAAAAATTTTTTCTTTATTCCAACTGTTAAATCATATTTTCAGTATCATATATATCTAAGAATCTCACAATATTTCATATGATGTAATTATATATAAAAGTTATATGTTGTTCTCCATAACGAGATTGCACACTAGTTAGCGCTCTGCAGAGACTCTCTGAAGCCTACTGGCTTCGCATTAATATATTTTGCGTGCCTCGAATTTGTGTAGGCCTACATGTACAATGCTGATGAGCTTAAAAATTGAATTAAATAAATAATTCTATACTTTTTAAGGCACATCGTCACAAGATAGTGATCAAAAAGTTTAGTTAATATAGGGCTTGTGAACCGCAACTCATCAGTTCAAATCTGCCTGGGGCATTTGTTAACCTTTGCGGAATTAAATTTTTGAAAATAAAATTTTTTATCCAAAATTGTACACATTTTTTTTCTTTTTAACTTCAATATCTCTTATCCATCTACTCTATATCACACTCAAGTAATTTTCTGCTGATTTGAGAAACTTTTTCAAGGTAAAGTGGGCCACCTTAAAGAAAAAAAAATCTTTAGTCAGATCATATCAGAATCAAATTCCAAGCATGGGATACTTTTTCTGTAGGATTTTTAATTTAAAGGAAAGAGGCATACAAAGAATGACTGCTTTTATAAGGTTTAAAACAAGATATAAGATTGTTGTAAAAATCCCACCATAGAACATGTTCTTGCATACATATCTGGCAAAGTGTTTTTTTTATTATATATACATGTACTTAGTGATGAGGTCAGTGCTGAAGTGGCGTCACTGCGTGTTTCAGACGAGTCGGTGCATCTTGTTACCAAAATCTCATCTAACAAAAATTCAAAGCACCCACTACTCTTATAAAACTAGAAAAACAACTTTATTTCTATTTTACAACGATCAGTGGCATCAGAAGCAAATTGAAGGAGGTGGGGGGGGGGGGCTAGATTTATTAAAAAAAATCTTGACAAGCAAAAACAAGGAAGCCCACTTGCCTGAGCGGGCACCTGTCAAACAAACCCTGTTACATACAGCCACTGTTATTCACGGGGATCGAACTTGGGTCGAAGCGCGGTGAAAAGCAAGTGTATTGTCTACTGCGCCACTTGGACATCCAGTAAAAGTAGATCAGATTATAAAATTTATGATGGTACAAAAGAATAATTCTTTCAGTGTACAGTACATGAACATACATCCGAAGCTGACGACGACCCACCAATAAGTGTGTTTGAAGAGATCTTAATGGAGGTACATACGTCTGTTACCGGTCACATCTAAATATATCAAGCACTACTGGCTCTAAAAAGTGCTGAAAGTGCCATTTTTTACTGATAATTTCTGATATTTACTGATATTGTACTGTTAGTGCTGAGAATTGCTGATATTTACTGATAATTTTACTGCTGTTACTGATAATTGCTGTTGGTTCTGATATTTACTGATATTTACTGATGCTTTTGCTGTGAGCTCTGATAATTACTGATATTTACTGAGATTTACTGTTGGTACTGAGAATTGCTGATAATTACTGAGAATTACAGGCAGGGGATTTTTAAGAGATTATTTTAATTACTGTAACATGCAAATTATATTTATTTAAAATTATCGGTAAACAAATACCGGGCATTTTTTAAAAAGAAATATGTAAGATCTAACTAAAGTTTTATCAATAGTAACTTCTTTTTTACAATCACAAAAATTAGATTTGATTATTCTTCTTATAATCTGCTTATTTATTTCAATGCATGTTTTTTCTGTTTGTTCTTGTTCTAAGTTTTATTTTAGCTGATTAACACAATTCAGCACATAAAAAAATGAATGTAGAAATTGCAGAATTGCTATATATCCCATCCCCGTGCGCCAATCCACTCGATACTACAGTGTTACATTGTATATATAGAACAATCCATAGTAAAAAAAAAATTATAAAGATTTTAACCACTTTATGTAATTGATAAACATCAATTTAATGATTCTAAATTTTGAGCGATCAACTCTTTAATTGAACCGTGTTAAATATTTATAATTATAAACTTAAGATGTTTTTATCCCGGCCATAATCACTAATTCTGTTTTCAAAATAAAATCAAACACTTTTGTTTCACATTGTGTTTCCCGGCCATTTATATTTGTTTATTCTGAGGTTGCAAGACATATACACAGGTGGTCAATTTTCACACCTTGCCACGGCCACTCTGTCGTGTATATATTCTGAGCACTGTCTGTTAGTTCTGAGGGTTCTCTTGATCCCAGACATACAAAAGAATCTTTTCAGCGACTGCCAGACATATACACAGGTGGTCAATTTTCACACCTTGCCGTGGTCTCCCTGTCGTGTGTATAGTCTGGGTGCTCTCTGTTAGTTCTGAGGTTTTTCTTAATCCCAGACATACAAAATATTTTTTTCTGCTTGCTTTTAGGCGTGGAGAATAAATATCTAAGCGTTCATAGATTAAGGAAAATCAGTTTAATTGTGTGTCTTATTTTCAAAATTATAATGCCACTGGTCATATAACCGCATACAAGTGCATGAATAAAGTATTAATGAATGAGAGAGAGAGAGAGAGAGAGAGAGAGAGAGAGGTTTTCAATCAAATCCCTGTTGCAATCTGTGGTTATGATACTGTAATGGGACATAATCATGCTTATGCCTTTCTGCATTGACGCCTCAAAATACGTTATAATAGATTATCTGAGAGAGAGAGAGAGAGAGAGAGAGAGAGAGAGAGAGAGAGAGAGAGAGAGAGAATTAAAGCATGATAAGCCGTAACACTTGTTCACTATATTAAGCTGGTGTTCTTTGTAGTCTTAGAAAAGTTTACACTCGAAATATGTGTTTGAAATGGCGGTTGTGATGCTGAAATAGAACTTTATCGTGCTAATGCCGTTATGCCATTTTGACTCGGAAACTCAAATTTTAGGACTAGATAATATATGCGAGCAAGAGAGAGAGAGAGAGAGAGAGAGAGAGAGAACAGGGTGGGCAGATTTACAATAATAGAACTAGATCATGACAACATTACTTAGCCGTGCAACAGAAGATATATTACATATTATGTATTAAAAGAGAAAGAGTGAAAGGTCCGACAATAAAAATCATTCTTCGCCGATTGTTACCTATTTTGATTTCAGCAAATGGTAGGAGAGAGAGAGAGAGAGAGAGAGATATTATTTATCCAACTTTTTTTAATCAATTGAATGCGGAACAAATAAGATGATGAATATGAAAATCATTCTAATACGTTATTTATATTGTTGTCAATAAAAATAATACTTTTCTCTTTGAATAAATATTCTCAAGATCATGGATTCCTGTATACGGATATTACGTAATGTCATACACAAGGTGCCAGACTGACAATTTACAAGGTTGAATTGCGACATTCAAACCTCTTGATCTGCTGAAAGTATGTATACTATACACAGATACTGCCTTGCTAATCTTTCTGTGAAGTAAAACCTCAAAGACATTATAAAGTCCTGACCGGGTATCTCTCTATTTTGAAAAGAAAAACAATCATGTTAAGAATTGTGGGGTTTTTCATTGTTTAAAAAAAATGTCCACCGCATTTAGAAATTAAAATTTTTGTGGAGTCTGCCTTAAGTTTAAGTACCAATTTTTGACCGGCTTTCTAATATTGTCTAAAATGTGATCTGTGAGTTTCCGAAGTTCAAAAGAAGCTGAATATCAAATAAATAAAACTTAAGAATATATAATTAAAATAATTGTGTTAAATCTGAAATATGAGTTATTTAATAATTAAAAGACAATGTTTTGGGCCTTAAAATATTCTCAGTAATTATTAGCAATTCTCAGTATCAACAGTAAATCTCAGTAAATATCAGTAATTATCAGAGCTCACAGCAAAAGCATCAGTAAATATCAGTAAATATCAGAACCAACAGCAATTATCAGTAACAGCAGTAAAATTATCAGTAAATATCAGCAATTCTCAGCACTAACAGTACAATATCAGTAAATATCAGAAATTATCAGTAAAAAATGGCACTTTCAGTACTTTTTAGAGCCAGTAGTGAAGTCTCTATGTACTGTAACCAGAACTATTACAGGTTGATTGCTCGAGTCCTATTTTAAGCCGGGTACCAAACTGTGATTCAAGGCTGCTTTTGGACAATTATCGTTTGATGATTTTGTCATTTTTTTTACCAATAACGTAGTAATCTTTTTCGCACCCGTACCGCTCACAACCGTACAATAAAGGGCAGCCAGGGCTATAATTAGGAATAAAGTATGTACATGTACGGACATTTACCTACATAATCCCACTCCTGTCCTATATTTTAAAGATTGGCAAAATTTAGACAATATGAAAAAAAAATGGTTGGATGGTATAATTGTACAGGTATAGAAATGAGAAGATATTATATACCTGTAATTATGTGCTAAAAGCCTTATTGCATTGAAAACGTTCCTCTAGCTGCTCTGACCTAGTTTGGAAGTTGGCGATAATTGGTAGACGTGATGGAGCTCCATTATCCCCGTAGACCAGATCTTGTTTCCATGGCAACGATTCTTCGTTAGGCAACTTTCAAGTAAAAATTAACACATTCTGAGTGTAGATTTCTCTGTTCACCAGATGAAGATCGGCGCCGAAAATATCAAGAGCGAAGGCCCTACGTCCTAAATCTGTGTTCTGTTAGCTGGTGTTGGACCTGAATCAGGTAAAAAACTTCTCACACGCGTATGAATTATGTCTGCCTATGATCTTTCCTTTCTTTTAAAGTAGAATCCATGTGAGTAATAGTATAGAGAAATCCTTCAACTAACGTGAAAAAATTTCTATATATTATTCATCACATGGATTCTACTTTGCAAGATTAATTATAACCATGATTCTCAAAATTTAACGATGAAGGGTAAACGGAAAATTAGTAGTGCCAGGTTGCCTTTTCTTTATTTCACGGAAAAGATCGTGGGATTTTCAATGTAATGCCCCTGCTTCATTTTCAACTCAGTTTATATATTAATGAGATTTTTTTAATTCTTTAGTCTTTAATTATTAGTTGTTTTGTTTTCTTTCTTTTTTTTAAGTGGGGGGGGGGGGGGGATGATAATCCTTACTGTTTTATCAATTAACGCTAAATGAGCTTAGATTGAAAATTAACTCTTTTTCAGTTTTATCTATAACTTTTCTTCTTTTTTTCCTGTACTGACGGTAACGCTATATTATATTTTATTAACTTTTAGTTAGTGTCTGTGAATGAAAGGAAATGAATGGAAACTTTTAATTACTCACTAATATGCGTTTGGTATCTATCGTATGAAACAAACTATATTATGTCCTTGTTTAATCAAAGATTTCATAATTGTTTCGTCCATTAATTTTCCAAAAATTATATTTCAAAGAAAAATAATTTTTGGCATTTTCGTCCTTTTTTCTTGTTTTTTTTTTAAAGCAAAGACAATAAATAAATGAATAAATAAAAATAAAATGAAATAAAGAAATCAGTCATTTCTAGAACCAAATGATCAATTACAAATTAAAAAATCGTAAATATAATGTTATCTTGTTTTTTATGCTCGATTTCATTTTTCCTAAAATTTTACTGCTTACAAGTTCAACTTGATTCGGAATTAAATTAAAAAAAGTCAAGGCACTCTTTGCATTTAATGCACATACAACATGTAATAAGACCAGAAGGGGCATTATTTTTGGAAATATCTGTACATAAAACTGTGAAATGGATGATTAAAAAAATAAAATCCTCACTGGATGGAAATCCTCGGCACTATTTTTGTTGGCGACCGCGGCCATATCGAGCATGATGCCATATATGCGCGCGCATATATACATGTAGTTACCGTGAACTACTTTTGTTATGCTATAACTACCTAATAAGAAGTTATATTTAAGTCCCTCCAGGAAGCATTTTTCCTTTTTTTTTTTTGGAGATCTAAACGTAATAATTTCTTTTAAATTTTCCACTTCATTCTTCTTGCTTAAGGGCATTTAATCTGGTCGATTTAGAGTGCTGACGGGTCGATCGCGCTCCCATTTTTAATACATTTTTTCCTATATCTTTATCAATACGGAGCTCTCTTCCCAAGGATATCAATAAATACATATACTGTCCGAAAATGGCCACGCTCATCCGGCCTTCTTTAATAGGATGACAATTAAGGTGGAATAACACACCCGGAAAAAGTCAATCAAATTAACAGTAGTTTTTTTTTTAATTATGAAAGATATAATGATAAATAAACTGTACATATGTCAAATAAGCGAAAATTTTGCAGTTTGGGGATAAAAAAAATGAACATTTAAAAATTCAATTCAGTAAGTAACAACAAAATCCCCTGCGGGATTTGAACTCGGGATGTACGGATCACAAGCCCGACACTTCATCCACTCGACTTTGGAGTAAGTTACATGCTGTCGTCGATAAAATCCTTTTAATTAAGAAAACGAAATGTCGCTTCGATCAGAGGTACAATGTAAGCCATTTTGTGATGGTATATTATTCCACTTTAATTCAACACTTATTAAAATAAAGCTTTATGTAATTAACTGAAAGAGGGCTGGTGTTCTACGAATTACTAGTATAATATGCCTTAAAAATTTAAGTATAATATTTTTAATCATTAACTATCATTTAAAATACTCACATTGTACCGTTTCTAGGGTCACACACGACACACATTTATCTAATGTTATACTTATAAAACGTTGTACAGCAGTATATATACACTTGTACGTGTAGCATGCCCACACGTGTTCAGCCAAATTTTAGGAATAACCATAAACCCTTTTCCATGGTTTATTTTGCAAATTCCAATTTACATGGGGTCTTTCGCTAGATATTTTTTCTCTCCTAAGAAGAAGAATGTGGGATTGCAAAATCGCATCACCTCCTCTCAATATTCGACAAGTGCATGTGGATATATAGTTTAATCATAAACTATAATCCAAACTATTTAATATCACTAATTAAACTAAACAAAAAAACTACTTTGGAGAGGGGTGGGAGGAATACAATTATATCCTTATATACACGTTTTATTGTCATCTGAGAATGATGCGCCATTTTCCCGCGGTTTTCTACATGTACCGTAACATTTGGAGCCATAACCAATTATTAAGTAAATACAAATTCCAAATATTTGAAAAAGTTCCCCCAGCACGCGTAAAAATGTCTGTATATTAAGAGGAAGGCAAGTCCAATATGCACCCAATTTCACAGCAATTGTTTTAAAATTAAGCTGCTTTGTATTCTATTTTTGATATTCGTCATAACTATTAAGATGTTAATTATAAAATTATGTTGGAATTTTGTGTTACGGGGGATGAAAAGTCGAAGCATGAATTAAGCGTTGTGTCTATTCTTATGTCATTTGCTAAAAAAAAAACACCACATATTTTTATATATATTTTTTGTAGATCTAGACCTTTCCACAATTTAAATAAAAAAGTTATGTTTCCTTTATTCGTTCATTCACTCGTCCAATCGCTTATATCAGACACAACCGTTGGGTACTCACTTATTCTATAAAAGAGAAAAAAAAGTTCTAAAACTCAAACCAGCTCTATTCAGCCTAAATATGACATATTGCTAGCAAAAAATGCCCCCCCTCCAAAAAAAAAAAAAAATTACAAAGCACAGAAAAAAATCGATTCAATTGTTACAGAGAGATAGCCTTTTCCGGTCTATCCATTCAAATGAAAAAATTCCACTGTCGAATTTTGTAATGTGGCATTTGTTTCACCAATGACCTGTTTACAACCTTCCTGGTCCGGATTCAAATTAATTCTAAACCAGTGTCATTGTTCATCTCTACAAAAACTGTAAAATATACACTCTATTTATTACATTATATGCAATTCATGCTCATTTAATATCTTGCTTAAAGAATTCTTTTCGCCAATACCTTGACGCTTTTCTGATTAATGAATTTAGCTGAATATATACAAAATGTATTGATGTATGCACGTTTTATAGGAAGTTGCAAATGTAGAACATGCGCGGATCTTGGGGGGGGGGGGGGGTTCAAGGGGTCCAGACCCCCCCCCCAAGAAAAAAATTCAAATTTCATTAAATTACATAATAAATTACCATAAATATGCCTCGGATCCCCCCTCCCAGGAAAACTCAAATAACCGTCGGACCCCCCCCGAAAAATTTTGTGGATCCGCGCATTAGTTCTCTTATTTTTATCAGTTTATCTGACATCTAGTTATACATGTATATTAAATAAAGCTTATTAAGTGGAATACGCGGGGATGAGCATACAGTAGTGAACATTATAGAATTAATTTTAACATATCGTTTCAAATGTTAACTGGATAAAATTTCTAGTATAAAATATTTATTATATCTTTCTTCTGAATGTCCTTGATAGGTAACCTAGTGGCAACCAAACATCACCAACTGATGCAAGATGGCGTCATCCCTCGCAGATGGACAGACAAACTCTTCTCTCGTGGCTCTATCTAACTCCACGAACTCTCTCCCAACCGACCCCGTTCAGAGCGGGCTTCTGATCTTCGTCAAGAACGCTAACCGCTACATACTCCCGGTTATAATTGCCATCGGTTTTATAGGTAACGTCATTTCCTTTCTGGTGTTCCGCTTCACTGCTCTCAAGAAGATATCCACTTCGGTTTATCTGGCGGCGCTTGCTTTCTCGGACACTGGGTTCCTGCTCTGTGTCTGGATCGTGTGGTTCGACAACATGGACATGCATTTCTTCCACACCAACGGAGTGTGTCAGATCGTGGTCTACTTGACGTTCGTTTTCAGTTTCACCTCTGTCTGGTTCGTAAACGCCTTCACGATGGAAATGTACATTTCCGTTTTCCATCCTTCCAAAGCCTCGAAAGTCTGCCGTCCAGTCTACGCCCGAATCGTCGTTGTCGGTATATCAACGTTCGCAGGAATCTTCTACGCCTTTTCTCTCTGGACGGCCAGCGTTGTAACGTTTGATGGCGGCCAGAAATGTCTCTTCAGACAAAACGCGGAAACGACCATGATTTTGTCAATCCTGGACACTTTCCTGACTCTGCTCATCCCGTTCCTGATGATCATCTTCATGATCACGCGGCTCCTGGTGGACGTCTCCAGCCTCTACAAGCGTCAGGAGGCTCCAAGCGAGTATGTGGGAGGACACAGCCGCACGGACACCGCGACGGACAGCCTAGCCGGAGACGAGCCGCTGTCCAACAGCGAGTCCCCGACACGGAATCAGTCCAACGAGGACCAGGGGAACCGCGCGCAGTCCAAACTGAAACAGATGTTGCTAGTGGTTGTCATGGTCTTCCTCGTGATGAATCTCCCCAGCCACGCCATCCGTGTTCAGTCCTTTGTCCGCTCTTTGGTGGACCCCACCTACAGGACCGACGCCGCCGAGGCGCTCTGGCAGCAGCTGTTCCAAATACTCTACTACCTGAACTTCGGCGTCAACTTCATCCTGTACAGCTTATGCGCCAAGAGCTTCCGGGTCTGCCTGATGCGACTTCCGTCCGAGCTCTGTCAGACAAACTGCCGATGTGTCCGAGTCAAATGGACACGTCTGATGAGTGTTCTGACGAAAAGTAAGGACATCGACGAAAACGAGAGGCGCGCGCAGGAACACTCACGCCTGGTAGACATCCATCTCTCCGCCATGCATCTCTCTCAGATTCCGTCTTTTGACAGCGAGTACGTATGTAAATCGCCCCCGTGCCTTTTGAGCCCGGATAGTACAGCAGTGTAGAATTTTTTGAAAGACGGAAGTTGATAAAACTCTATCTTTTTGTCCACGATCTTGAAGCAAATTCAAGTAATACGCACGGGGCGTCATACATATGGCGACATGGAATCCAGTTCACTTCGTGAGAAGATTAAAGTTCAACTTATTCGCCATTTCACGAATACTCAAGCCATCAGAATTTTTGGTGTCGGATGGCAGAAATTGAAAGAGCATAAGATACAACTTAGGTTTGAAATCTTACATTGTTTGCATCAATTTCATGTACAATGTACCTTTATCAATCAAAAACAGTTACTGGGAAATCCCGCCTCGTACGGAGCAAAAAAGATTTATTATTTATGCTACTTTTCGATTTTTTCTTATTTTTAATCCATTTAATTATGAATAAATTAACTTTTTTTACTTATTTTTTTATTGATAATATTTTTACTAATGGTGATTATATTCCTGTTGATATCTCCAATTGTCAACTATAAATTGTAAAATTCCAATTGTCAGCTACAAATTGTAAATTCCAAAATTCCAACAGTTACTGTCAACTACAAATTAAAAAAAGTCCAATTGCCAACTAAAAATTCCAATTGTCAACTACAAATTGTAAAATTCCAATTGTCAACTACAAATTGTAAAATTCCAATTGTCAACTGCAAATTGTAAAATTCCAATTGTCAACTACAAATTGTAAATTCCAAAATTCCAATTGTCAACTACAAATTAAAAAAGTCCAATTGCCAACTAAAAATTCCAATTGTCAACTACAAATTGTAAAATTCCAATTGTCAGCTACAAATTGTAGAATTCCAAAAGTCCAATTGTCAGCTACAAATTGTAAAATTCCAATTGTCAACTACAAATTGTAAAATTCCAATTGTCAACTACAAATTGTAAAATTCCAATTGTCAACTACAAATTGTAAATTCCAAAATTCCAATTCTCAGCTACAAATTAAAAAAGTCCAATTGCCAACTACAAATTCTAATTGTCAACTACAAATTGTAAAATTCCAATTGTCAGCTACAAATTGTAGAATTCCAGTTGTCAGTTTCAAATTGTAGAAGAAATCGTCTTCTGTGTATTCGTCCAGTTGCAATAAGTTTATTATTGGACAGTACAAGTCCGGATATTGGACACTGATAATTGTTACATATATCATTTATATATCACCGATATATTTAGTAATATATGTGAGTACATGTACTTCTCAACTTGTACATAGATGTTTCTTTAATAGAAAGTTACATGTATATGAATTGTGTACAATATATTTATTTTTTACATGTACAAGTTAAAGTGTAAATAGATGTATTTATTGTATTCTAATTACAACAATGTGTTTATATGTAATTATTTTTTCATGTTCGAAAGTAAA